>NC_090613.1:4079174-4088475 GCF_004359215.1 Bremia lactucae
ATGACAAATTTGATGTCATCCTTGGTTTACCTTGGCTCAGAAAATACGAGCCAAGGATCAGCTGGCAGCATCGATCCGTAAAGATGCCTGCCACTTGTTTATGAAATGGCCATCTGATGAACGTCTTGGAACGTTGACAAGCGTGTGGATGTACTACGAGTGAGTGCGATGGCCTCACTTGTTGTACGCTCGTTAGCACGACTGCACAAGATCACAGTGTGATTACAAATCACCCTGTGGAGTCAGCTACCGGCGGCTCTGCGAATGCACAGGCAGCGCCGAAGGTACACCACTCGAATAAGTTGGGTGGATTGAGACATGAATGTACGCCTAGCGAGCGACATTCAAGGAAGATACCGGTTGTCCAAAACGAACAACACGATGATCGAGTAGAGAGTCGACCATAGAGGACCCGACTGTGATAGCGCAATCACAGTCGGAAGACGTTGAGGGAATATGTCCCCACGTACTTGAGGTTAAATCTCCTCAAATAGTTAATGCTGAAGCGACTAGACTTCAGCATCCCGAGGGAATGATCCCTCGTCAGCCTGTGGATATATCCCAGGAAGAAACCGAGACATTGAATGTCTTGGTTAATGACGGATCAAGAGTTGGTGCTTATACTCTTGATCTGTATGCACCTTCGAAGTTAGAATCCAAGTGAGATCTGCATAGTGGTAGAATGAAGCAGATCTGCGTACTGTCTCAGAGAACAAATACGTAACCGATATTCGGTCAGCGGTAATTTTTGCAGAGAACTAACGAATTCTCAGCAGCTCATTGATGGACGAAAGTGTCCTCGATGTGAAGGCTCGGATTAAAGAAATATACTACTCCATCCTGGGAGTCACTCGAAACAAATCCTTTGTATAAAGATTTGATTGAATTCAGGGATGTATTCCCTGAACAGTTTCATGCGAGTTTACTAAGGACAAAGGCACTCGACATGAGATCGAGCTCAAACCGGGCTCGAAGTCATGTGTCATGAGGCAGTGGCCACTGCCTCGTGAACAAGTACTAGCTCTCCGACCTTCTGTGTGCGAAAGGCCACAGGAGGGTGGCGGATAGTGCACGCATTCAATAAACTGAATGCTGCAACGGTCCCGGGTCAAACGCCGATACCTAGCAAAGACGTTATCATAGATGGTATGTCTAACAGTACCATCTTTTCGTCTATGGATCTGATAGACGGATTTTGTCAGATCCTTATGCGTGAACGGGACACCCCGTACACAGCAGTCAGCACTCCCAGCGGGATGCTCTAAGAATGGCTAGTAATGCCACATGAGCTTAGTAACGCCCCTGCAACAGCTGACGCGATTGGTAATAGACGACGCGCTCCGCGCCAACTGTATCGTATTGCATTACTGCACAGCCGGTTGCGAAATCGCTGGCGTCACAGACCACATGAAATGGTCTGTCTTGATCTGCAATCGCCAATATGGGCGATTGCATCAAGCTTTGCTTGATACCTTTAAAGGAACGCTGACAATCAGCGTTCCATAGCCATTTCTCGTCGTTTACAAGAGACGAGAGAGATGAACTATCATCTCGGCATTAATGCGGGAGTACTTGTGCAAGTACGCCGTTAATCCAAGAAACTTTCTGAGTCCCTTGACATCGACTGGAACTGGCCTGTCGGTAATTGACTTGATCTTTTCGGGATCAGGGCGCACGCCGTGTTTCCCTGCGATGCACCCAAGAAGTGGTATTTCGCTTGCAGCGAGATTTGCGTACAGCTTATGCTTTCGCATAAGTGTAAGAACTTGAGATTTGCGTACAGCTTATGCTCCATAAGTGTAAGAACCTGACGAACGTGAGTTTTTATGAACTTCCACGTCCGTCTTTCCGTCCATGGCTCGGCTATGGACGAATACATCGTCAAAATAACTCAATGCGGATTCTCGCACCGGTCTCAACAGATTCGTTACGCATCTGTTGAATGCAACCAGCTGAACACAATTATTCAGTGCATGACAAGGAACTCCTTGCCATGAAATATGCACTGGCTAAGTTTAGCGTCTGTCACCTCGGAGATAGACCGTTCATCGTATATACGAACCATGCGTCATTATGCACGGCCAAAAACAGCCCACATCTCTCGCAAGGAATGGCGAGGTGTTTATCCTATTTCGCGGAGTATAATTTTTCCGTGGAACATAAACCAGGACGACTTAAGTCGTCGCTGATGCGTTATCACGCCGCCATGATTTCGAGTCGGCTGCACACTCCAACAGTGAAATTAATACCCACTGTTGCAACACTCATTACAAGTGTTCCGTCATCAATTTTGTTTGATGCCATTACGAAAGTCAACACAGAAGATAAAGAACTTCTGCGTATCTGATGAATCCATCCGATAAATATTTTAAAGATTTTCCGGCCTTACACCGATTGTCATCCGATCGATACACAACATTCAACGGCTTAGTGTACTAAACAGCCGTTGCCGGCGACACTCCACGTGTCATCGTCCCTACTCAATGTAATTTGCGCTTGCGCATCATGAATGAGTGTCACGATGCACCCGCAAGTGGGCATCATGGACGTGAGAAACCTTATCTCACAGTAAGTCACGACTTTTACTGGCCCTGCCAGTATCAGTTCGTGCGCAAGTACATTCGTGCTTGCGAGGTATGTCAACGGGTGAAGCCTAGCCCTTCATCACGTGCACCTCTCCAACCTCTTCCACTTCCGGCAGAATGTTGGCAGTCCGTATATATGGACTTCGTCTACAGATTTCCCGAGGACGATCACAAAAACAACGGAATCGTTGTTTTTGTGGGGAGATTCAGCAAGATGGTACATCTTGTTGCTGTACTAGAGTAAATTACGGCTCCGAACTGTGCCTGTGCCTTAATCGACACGGTATTCAGACTCCACGGTTTACCCCGTGATCTGGTCTCAGATAGAGAGATCTACAGCTCACGGTGGAGTTTTGGCATCCGTGTTCCGTTTTCTCGGAACACGGCTGACTATGTCAACTTTCGATCATCCAGAGACAGATGGTTAGACGGAACGGGTAAATCGCGTCCCCGAGGAGATACTTCGAGGTTATGTCAAACCGTATCCGTATTGAAGCAAGTTTTTACCGTTGGTCAATCCGCCATCAATAATTCGGAGCATGCGTCTACAACGCATACCCCGTTCTTCGTAAATGGCTTATGTTATCCCGCATACCCACCCAATTAGATGGATCCTCTAGTTTAAGGAGGAGGGGGGGGACTCGCACGAGCAAAACGTTTTTGGTTCATCCTCATCACACGTCGAATTTACCAAAGACGCGAATGATATCAATGTCGATGTCGAAGCGATCGACATCGAAGGTAAGAGAGATCTCATGGTAGTGCGCACAAAGCGCATTGGAAAAGAAAAAAACAAATGAGTCAGCAGAGGAATTTCTGCTGGCTCGAGAATCAGTAGTTCGTACAGGATTTCATTGCTAACGCAGTGGACTATCAGAAACGGAACGCAGACAAACATGGAAGAGCAAATGTTCTTTCATCCAAATTAATGACCTAGCACTACTCTCTACAGTAAACTTGCCTAAGCGCGTAGAAACAATTCTGGGTAGCTTTAAACTACTGCCCAAGCTCATTGGTCCATCCTATGTTCTGCATCGCAGAGGCAATGCGTACACGATAGAATTGCCACGGAAGATGTGAACGCATCCTACGTTTCACGTTGGTCGGCTCCGCCGGTACCATCAGTACGCGGTTTCTTCCGAGGACGGATCTGGCCAACCTTTTTCAAGAATCCCTAAAAGATTTTTGCGATTGCGACCAGACTCTCATGTTGAATCTGGAGATTCTCATGTCCGGTCCGAAGATCCTTGAAACCACGATGAGCTGACGACAGCTCATCACGAAGAGCGTAATTCCGTTCGTACTCCAACATGGAGTACGCATTCTTCGAACGGTCTCCAACCGTTCGATATGATGAGCCTGCACCGTCTGCTCTGTTTAATTTAATATTACATATCGACCGACGCTTACTGCGCTCGTGATCCATTCCTTCCTCCAAATCATGGAGGAAGCCATCGAGTTTGTCGATCTTCGACTCTAGATCCGACACATGGGTCGGATCCAATTTTTCCTCCTCCGCCACAACCATTGGTGGATTCCCACGGCGATCAACGTTTCCTTGTGGAACGTATCCAAAACCACCGTGATGTGAAGGGGCAGCGAACGAGTTATCATATTCGCTGGCGCGGTTACCCACCTTCACATTACAGCTTGGAGCCTCGTTCCCAGCTGATTGCTGACGTTATGGGCCTCGTCGGTCAGTGTGACGAGACCTATCCGATGGATCAGAAGGTCCATCGGAAAACACGCGCCCTTGGCGCATGTAGATCGTTTGCAAAACGTCAATCGCATCGCGCATCTCAAATAGATTTGCGAGCTTTCCCCCAGGCCGAAACGGGAATAGGCATCCCCTTTATCTCGCTTCATGTTGTCAACACAACACGGACAGGGATCACTCCACGTGAGGCATGGAAGTCCTGACATGACAACCGATGCAATTTACATCTTGCACCGGTTGGAGTTCGTTTCTCAAACTTAACGCGAATCGCGTTAAGTCTTTAAAGCCAGGCTTCGCGTCCAAAGTCTTTGACATTGCGAATGAACGCGCTCCAGGCTTGCAAAAGCGAGACTTTATCTCGCTTATTGTTGACACTATACCATCGGTGCTTGAAAGAAGCATCGAGATAAAAATCTTCCCCCGCGCGAAAGTTCTTCGCGCAGAGATCAAGACCATGTAGCGTTGTCGCAATAAATAAGGGATATTTATTGTGAGGAGTAGTCTCTCCAGACAAGCTATTAATTAGCTGTTTGGGAAAAAGCCACGGCTTCTTCTCAGGGGCAAGACGCTGAGGCAAAGGTATCACAAGAACTTTTTTACGATGGCTTACGCCATCGTCATCACCACGCACAAAATTATGTGCGAATGACGGCACCGGAGACGGTACTGGCGATGAGGAATCATCCTCATCGTCGGAACCGAACATGCTGTAGCGAATGCTACCAGCACGTCTACTCGGATGAGCCCCCTCATTCGAAGGATCATTGTCAGCCGCCTGATAATGATCAGGCGACTGTTCTATTCTCCCGAGTCGGCCATTTCGTCCGACTCGCATTCGTAGTCGACCTCCAAAGAGGGGCCGCATTCACGTGATGTATCACCACGTGCATCACCCGCAACATTTAGTGTTCCGGGAGAAGATGACACTACGGCAGACGGAACGTCTGCCGCCAGAGACAATAATGCGTCGCCCGCGGCTGCATGAACCGCAGCCGAAGGTGCCGCACTATGTGCATACAACATGGACTTGTTAACCATGCGATAGACTTAAAAATGATGAATCTGACCAATCACTATCGTCTTTAAAAGAAGTAGTCTTATAGTGACCACTCTACCCAATGACAATCAGAGTGATAGTCGTTTGAAGGAGGGGTGATGTAACAGGGTGTATCGTTTCATGAAATTAACACTTTAAGGTTGTTAATTAGTAAATTATCTAAAAGGTGGATAATATTTTGGTAATATTACTTTACATGGTAATATTCTAAAAGCTTATCCATTGGTAGATATAGACCATTGTATCTACTTTCTCCGAGGTCCAGTCAGCGCTGGACGCGTGCAGAGAGAATGAGAACCAAGTGGCAACTAGTGCCCAAGAGTATACACCTTAAAAAGGCTTATATCTCTTACAGATCAATGCGCAAGCCTTAGGAATGCACTTACCGCTTTAAGATCAAAAGGGGAACTGCACTTTATTTAATTATTTAAATATAAAAGCCTTACCCTAGATAATTTAAAATAGATTTCGGCTGCCAGATTTATATCTGGCAGCGACCACATTTGTTACCCATAATAAATGGGATTTAAGTAAATAACTATTTTAGAATAAAATAAAAGGGTATTTTACCCATAAAGTAAATGTACCCAACAACGGTTGTCCAAGCGATGTGTGTCTTATTACAATGCTGGCATGGCTATCGTACGAGTTAACTTGAAACTCTCTTGAGCGCATTTAAAAATTGTTCCATTCGATAAACTACCAGCAAATTGGTCGTTAGAAAGAGACCAGGCCACGGATAGAGCGGGAACAGTAGTATCAAGAGCTTTACCTACGCCTTCGAGCGTACACACCATTACTTGTCTCTCAAACGTAAAAATCCCTATGTAACAGGCTAAAGTTGCTTTAATCTTAAACAGTCCTCGTAAAGTACACTTATTGTTCTTAAGAAAATGGTCAATTACTTAAATAAAGTAATTAGACCCAAAACGGAGACTGTGTAACATTAAGGTAAATTTAGTCCGTTACGGGTGTTTCACATTGTGACTAACCCTTGTGTATGTGATGCACATAGGTGCATTCACATGAGGAGGGATGACGGCAAGCGTCATTCGTTACGCGAGGTATCTAGAAAGATACGCTCGCAATTCGTATTAGTGTTATCTACAGAGATGGTATATTTGATTGGTAAAAATAGGTATTTTATTTTTAATGCGATGAAATATAAATCAATCTGAAAACAACTTTCTACATAGTAAGTGCGCGCGAGGAGTCGGATCACCGCTACGGTGACATCACTTACTAGAGTACTTACTGCGTTGGGTGAGGTCGCTAAGCGCCCACCACAACTACCTCACTGCACGAAAGAGAAGACGGTCTAACAGCTTCCTCGTTGTGCTAGGGTGTGTGTCTAAGTAGAGCGTGGCTGCTTTAAGACGTGCCCGTCTACACTTGGTAGCACTTGAAATCCTTCCCACGACCCGCATCTCTGCGTCTGTACGTGAGGATGAGCCTCAATATCGTTTGGGCTTATTTTTTCCACCTCTCCGAACATCATCGGGAGGCGGCAGGGCACTTGGCGCAAAGACTTGGTGAACAAACCGTGCCCAGGCTCCTCGGCAGTCCTCCTGAGCAACATGTTGCTCAGTTGGAGCAGTTGGAGGCATTCGTGCTCGGACAGAGGAGAGCCGCGTCCAAGGCACAGAGTCATGCTGCGGCGGGGTCCGTCCCTCGGACTCAAGATGAGCTGAGGCATGAGCAGGCTCAAGCAAGGCTCTCAACAGGACTCTTGAGATGCTCTCTGCCCGGCCGCATCAGTCGAGGCCCATATGGACGGACCCGCCTAAGTTCGATGAGACTACAGCGCACACGATTGTCCACTGGCTTTTAGCCGTGGAGCAATGCAGTGTCGTTCAGCTCATCGAGGACGACAGCCGGATGGTGTCGTACGCTATGTCGCATCTGCGCGGTAAGGCCTCAGAGTGGGCTTACTCGGCGCTTATGGCGGACAGAAAAGCGTTCCCTTCATGGGCGATCTTTAAGGAAAAGATTCGCGCCATGTACCAGCCGCCGAACAACGAAGTGTTGCTTCAGGCGCGCTTCTTTGGGGCGCGACAGGCGAAGCGATCTCTGCAAGAGTATGTGCAAGAGATGCGCTCGCTGTCGTCGTCCATAATCGTAGGTCCGATTCCGGAGCACATTAGGTACTCACGTTAATGAACGGACTACGGCATGGCCCATCGCGACAGGCCCTTTCCAGAAAGGTAAGGCCGACGATGGAAGAGGCAATTTAAATTGCCTTAGTTGAGAAGCGATCCTACAACAGTGCCTCGCCGACAGCTTGGTATAAGCCGTCGGCTGAGAAATCAGGTGCCACTCCCATGGAGTTGGGCAATGCAGACGTTTTCTGCTATAAATGGGGCATGCGCGGCCGTATGATGGCCCGCTGCTATGCCAGGGTTCCTGCTGGGGCAAAGGTGCCCAACAAGAGGACTCCCTTCCCAAAGGGCGATGGCAAGAATTAGCGTGCAGACGCATAAGTTTTGCGTCGACCACTGAGGGGTGGGAAATGCAGGAGCGCAGTAGGGGCGGGATGCCCTACTGACGCGGACTCTGAAGCTACCCCTAAGTTCAGAGTTGTCGAATAAATGGGTAGCATAGTCCCTGAGGTCTCGAAATTTCGGACCTCAACCCTGCTGGTCTATAGCGCTCAAGTATGAGGCTATGACCAAGTGATGACACTCCTAGTGGATTCGGGTGCATCACAAAATTTTGTGAAACTCGCGGCTCTAAGAAAGAGACCGGCGATGTTTGAGTCGCTTTGCCAGGATGGCAAGCGAGAAGAGGCGACCGTTCGTTTAGCGAACGGCGCGCTCGTTAAGTCTGAGGGAGTTCAGGTAGAACTCGCCTTCAGCTTTAGTGACTTCTCTTGTAAAGAGAAGTTCACAGTGCTAGGTATGGAGAGTCCGTATGACCTCATCCGAGGCATGCCATGATGGCAAAACACCAATCATGGATAGGCTGGCGTACACGCACAGTTGCAAACTATACACAGGACTCTAGAAACGATCTGCTCCTGCGAGAGGCGTATGCAACTTATGTCTTGTCGAACACAGTTGCGGGTGCGTTGACGGGATGTCAAACGTCACCAATTCCTACCCAGCTCGTGTAGACTGGGGTAGTGAAATGGACGATGACAAGTAGTCATGCGTTCGAAAGTCTTGCAAAGAACCGAGAGCATGTGGCAGTAGATAGCGAGCTGACAGGAAGTCATGCGTCGCTTGAACCAGCACAGTGCCTTAAGCCTAGTGCGGTTGGAAGGGGCGCGTTTGTCAGTAGAGCAACGGCACCCACTTCCCAGTTTGTTTGTGGTGACTCGAAGAACGTGTACCCGACAGATTAGGACGATCAAAAGCACGTCGAAGCGGGTGACCTTTGGATCAATTCCTATTTAAGAGGACGGGCTTTCGAACGAGGTGTTTGAGGCCGTCAAAGACAAAATTGCGGAGGCATCCTCAGTCGAGGTACTCCGGTAAGTCTTTAAATCTGCCGAGAAATTGGTAAATCTCCTGGAGATGTCGTGGGGTCTATTCCTTGCCGAACTGAAGGAAGGAAACATCCACGAAATAGTCGCTTCAGTTCCAAAAGACAACTTGGTGGACTGTTGCTTGTCGTCCACAATGGACGAGAGCGTCCAAGAAACAGACATTAGGAAACGGCTCGCTGCTCAATGCTGGGATGCCTCGAGAGACAGTCCGTTCTTTGAGGGTCTACGGAAACATCGCGATGTGTTCCCAGAAGAAGTACCGAGCCGCCTACCAGCAGATGAGGGCATCGGGCACGAAATAGACCTCAAACTTGGCACCAACTATTGTGTGACCAGGCAATGGCCGTTGCCGAAAGAACAAGTCGATTATATCGATGAGTTCTTTGACAAGCGAGCCAAGGCGGGACATGTGCGTGAGAGCAAATCGCCTCACTGCAGCCCAACCTTTTGTGTGC
>NC_090613.1:4089910-4098921 GCF_004359215.1 Bremia lactucae
AAAAGGGCCTGTCGCGATGGGCCATGCCGTAGTCCGTTCATAAACGTGGGCACCTTAATGTGCTCCGGAATCGGACCTACGGTTATGGACGCCGACAGCGAGCGCATCTCTTGCACATACTCTTGCAGAGATCGCTTCGCCTGTCGCGCCCCAAAGAAGCGCGCCTGAAGCAACACTTCGTTGTTCGGCGGCTGGTACATGGCGCGAATCTTTTCCTTAAAGATCGCCCATGAAGGGAACGCCTTTCTGTCCGCCATAAGCGCCGAGTAAGCCCACTATGAGGCCTTACCGCGATGATGCGACATGGCGTACGACACCATCCGTCTGTCGTCCTCGATGAGCTGGGCGACACCGCATTGCTCCACGGCTAAACGCCAGTGGACAATCGTGTGCGCCGCAGTTCCATCGAACTTGAGTGGGTCCATCCGAATGGGCCACGCTGATGCGGCCGGGCAGCGAGCATCTCAACAGTCCTGTTGAGAGCCTCGCTCCGAGCCTTCTCATACCTCAGCTCATCCTGAGTCTGAGTGACGGACTCCGCCGCAGCATGGCTCTGTGCCTCGGACGCGGCCCTCCACTGTCCGAGCGCGAATGCCTCAAACTGCTCCAACTGAGCAACATGTTGCTCAGGAGGACTACCCAGGAGCCTGGCCAGGGCTTGTTCACCAAGTCCCTGCGCCATCAGCGATGCCACCTCTCGATGATGTTCAAAAGGTGGGGGAAATGTGTCCGATCAATAAAAAGGCTCATCCTCACGTACACACCTTGATATGCGGGTCGTGGGAAGGATTTCAAGTGTTACCAAGTTTAGGCGGGCACGTCGTAATGCGGCCACGCTCTACTTAGACATACACCCTAGCACAGCGAGGAAGCGGTTAAACCCGCTTCTCTTGCGTGCAGCGAGGTAGTTGTGGTGGGCGCGTTAGCGACCCCACCCAACGCACTAAGTACTCTAGCTAAGTGATATCACGGGAGCGTGATCCGAATTCTTCCGTCGCATCTGAAAGCTAAGCTAAATCGCTTTGGCTACAGCAATAGCTTGTTATGGTATCAGCTGTCACCTTGTGATTTCTTAAGAATCTATGTGCCTCATGACACAGATCTTAAGCTAATGATCCTTCACGAGCTCCATTATGCGCCTTCTAGTGGGCATCTGGGCCGTTAAAAGGCATACTTACGAGTGTCAGAGGAAATTTGGTGGCCACACCTATATAGGTGGGTGGCCAATTATATTCGCTCTTGTGAACAGTGTCAGCGCATTAAGCCTGCGCCGTCCAGCGGTGCGCCACTGAAGCCGCTCACGATTCCAACCTATTGTTGGATGTCAGTAAGTCTGGACTTTATGTCTGGCATGCCGCCCGATCCTAAAAATCGGACGGGGCTCGTCGTCTTTGAGACAGACCGATCCAAATGGTGCATTCAGCACCATGTAAAACATCGATCACAGGCAAGGAGGAAGCTCTTTTGTTCCTGGATCATGTACACGTGTCGTCGTCCCAACTCACAATGATTTGCGCTTGCGCATCATCTATAGTGTCACGATGCCCCAACAAGGGGCATCGTGGACGTGAGAAGACTTATTTCACAGTAAGTCGCGACTTTTACTCGCCAGTATCAGTTTGTGCCCAAGTACATTCGTGCTTACGAGGTATGTCAACGGGTGAAACCTAGCCTTTCATCCCGTGGACCTCTCCAACCTCTACCACTTTCGGTTAAATACTGCTACCCTACCTAAAAATGCAATTTTCCACTTACTATTAAATATGGCTACCCTACCTAAAAATGCAATTTCTGTACTACCTGGAGGTACTACGAAGTTGTTGCCGCGTTTCATTGGGCCCTTTACGGTGGTTGAAGAGGTTGGAGACCTAAATTATAGGCTCACCCTTCCCCCGTATATGAAGACGCACCCCGTATTTTACGTGGGTCGTCTGAAACGGTATGTAGACCCAAATGAGGTCACATACCCCCATCTGGTTAAGGAGACCGATGGTGACGCCGACTGTGAGTCGAGCGTCGTTCGGGTGAGGGGGACGGTGAAGGCGAAAAGCTATCAGACCGATTCCTCCCTCCACGAACAAGACTCGGAGAGCGGGGGGACATCAAGCGAATAACGCGGATCCCTCAGCATTATCCGTTCGAAAAGGTCCAAGCGAGTCTTCAGGCGTTCATAACCCTGACGAGCCTTCGCTCGGACATCAACGAGATCCGAGGTCAGTCGTGAGACTTGACTCTCGAGATCCGCAATACGTCGTTCAGCAGCGTTTAACGCCTGAGACTGAACGGACGAAGGCAAGGCAGCCGCGATCAGGTGGGCGAGATCGCCGCTCCTATCGGGCGCCACCTGCTCTGATGGATGCGGGTGGGAATCAACGCTATCTTGTTGGAAGGTTGCTTGCCCACCGCTCCGTGACGCAAGGGTACCAGATCCTCGTCCAATGGAAAGGTTACCCGAAGAGTTTTGACTCTTGGGAACCGATCGATACCCTACGTATTGATATGCCCGGCTTGGTGGCTGCCTCTGAAAAGGAACGAGCGCAAGGTATGACAGTAGCTTCATAAGCTTGGCACAAACCGTGCTTGATAGAGTCAATACACATCGAGCAAGCGAACGCAAAATCCGTAGAGTTATACTTTATCAGACTTCAAACTCACCCATATCCAAATTCCAACTGCTTGGATGCATTTTATTGATAACATTCTTAGCAGTAAAACTGAGGCTTTAAGCTGCACGTAAAAATGGGGATCATATCTGAAGCTCATTCCGAGTCTTAGTAAAAAGTAGCCAATCATCATTTTATTGCAAATGTATCGAAACTTTACTTGTAAAGCTTAGCCGCCGCTACTTTATACCGCTACTCTATACATCAGCCTCACACAACCGTGTCCATCGCATGTTTTGTATATATAATCACTTTACGTAGCGTACCAGCTGGGTTGTACACCCACTCTTCAAGGCTCTTTTGTAAAGAAAAAATCCCATCACGAGGTTGTATTGAGTTTCAATAATTGCTCGACTTGATTAGAATGAAAAGGCAGACATCACGGGGCGACGATCTTCCCTTCGCAATGTGTCCTATGTTTGATGGCCTAGCTACCTTTTTTGCTTAAAGTATGAGACATTAATTTATCCGATGCTTCGACTGCATCAACATATTATTCCCTCTCTAACTTGAACTCTGTAATAATATATCAAGTGCTCCGGGGGTCTTTTGTTCTTCCGAGAAGGATGGCATGGTACTGTCGAGTGGCCTGTTTTGTCCTGTATGCAAGGCGGATTTCTGGGGGATTGATCAAGGAGGCATTAACGGGAATCGTGGTGATGATTTTAAAGCGATTTTTTCCAATCGACTTCATCTTATAACTCGTCAAGCCACGAAGAAATACTACGGAGCGTGGACGATTTGTGTAACGGAGCACTATGACTTGTACTGTTTCAGTACAAGTCCACTTCGCACTGTTTCAGTACAAGTCCACTTCGCACTGCTTCAGTTGCGAGTGGTGCCCTACGTTAGTTGACGTACACTATACGTGCAGATGACGACTGCTCTTAAGGAAGTTAGGTAAGAGGGTAAAATGAAAACTGTATTGAATATAATTATGTGTCTCTTGTTCTATCTTTGTAAATGCTAACTTAATTATAATCTAATACGAAACATGTAAATGAATTCTTATCTGTCTTTCTCTTTGCGCGCGTCCAGCGCTAACTGGACCGCGGAGAAAGTAGATAATGGTCTCTATCTACCAATGGAGAAGCCTTTAAAATATTACCATGTAAAGTAATATTTCTCTAAATATTATCTACCTTTTAGATAAGATATTAATTAACAACCATTAAGTGTTAATTTCATGTAACGATACACTCCGTTACATCACCCTCCCTCAAACGACAATCACTCTGACTGTCATTGGGTAGAGTGGTCACTATAAGACCACTTTATTAAAAACGATGTTAATTGGTCAGATTCATCATTTTTAATTCTATCGCATGGCTAACAAGCCCATGCGGTATGCGAATAGTGCGGCGCCTTCGGCTGCGGTTCATGCAGCCGCGGGCGACGCACTATTGTCTCTTGCGGCAGACGTTCTGTCTGCCGTAGAGTAATCTTCTCCCGCAACTCCAAATGTTGAAGGTGGACGTGGTGATACACCACGTGAATGCGACCCCTTTTTGGAGGTCGACTACGAATGCGAGTCGGACGAAATGGCCGACTCGGGGAGAAAAAAAACAGTCGCCTGGTCATCGTCAGGCGGCTGACTATGAGCCTTCGAATGAGGGGGCTCATTCGAGTAGACGTGCTGGTAGTATTCGCCACTGTCCGACGATGAGGATGATTCCTCAGCGCCAGTACCGTCTCCCGTGCCGTCGTTCGCACATATTTCTATGCGTGGTGATGACGATGGCGTAAGCCATCGTAAGAAAAGTTCTTGTGGTACTCCTGCTTCAGTGGGTACTACTCAGGGGAGTGAAGACAGTAAAATGTCTCATCTTCCTGAAAAGGAGCCGTGGCTTTTGCCCGAACAGCTGATTAATAGAATGTCTAGAAAGACTACTCCTCACGATAAATGTCCCTTATTTATTGCGACAAAGCTTCATGGCCTTGATCCCAGCGCGAAGAACTTTCGCGCTAAGGAAGATTTTTATATCGATGCTTTTTTTCAAGCATCGATGGTATAGCGGCAACAATAAGCGAGGTAAAGTCTCGCTCATGCAAGCCTGGAGCGCGTTCATTCGCAATGTCAAAGACATTGGACGCGAAGTCTGGCGATTCGCCCTAAGTTTGAGAAACGAACTCCAACCGGTGCAAGGTATAAGCAAGCAATTGCCCTTTGTGGAGTTCGCTATAAATAACAGTGTCCACGCCAGTACGGGTGAGACACCGCTTTACATTAACGGACTGCACCATCCTCGGACGCCAGTCTCGTTTCTGAGCAGCCCGAGTCTTAGTGGGCGAGGTCCCCTCACTATGCTCGGTGCGAAAGAGGGACAGTGTTTCGTCAATATGACCATGACCCATGAGGGTATCATCTCAAAGACAGAAACTTGCCCTCGTGACCCTGCCAGTTTAGCAGTGGTCGATAAAACTACGCCTTATGACCGATATCTCAGCGGTGTCATAGGCGCGTTTGATGCTAAAAGCGTGAGCGAGGCTTAACGCTTTGTGGATGAGCGATTAGCCATCACACGTAAAGTCCGTGACACAATGGCAAGCGGACATGACAAGCACAACGAGAAAAAGTACTATTAAGCACTGCTACCCTACCTAAAATTGCAATTTCTTACTGCCTGGAGGTACTACGAAGTTGTTGCCGCGTTTCATTGGGCCCTTACGGTGGTCGAAGAGGTTGGAGACCTAAATTATAGGCTCACCCTACCTCCGTCTATAAAGGCGCACCCCGTATTTTACGTGGGTTGTCTGAAACGGTATGTAGACCTAAATGAGAGCATTTATCCTCATCCGTCTAAGAAGACCGATGGTGACGCTGACAGTGAGTCAAGCGTCGTTCGGGTGAGGGGGGCGGTGAAGGCGAAAAGCTATCGGACCGATTCCTCCCACCACGAACAGGATTTGGAGAGCGAGGGACATCACGCGAGTAACGCGGATCCCTCAGCATCATCCTCTCAAAGAGGTCCAAGAGTCTTCAGGCATTTATAATCCTGACGAGCCTTCGCTCGGACATTAAAAAGATCCGAGGTCAGTCGCGAGACTTGACCCTCGAGATACACAATACGTCGTTCAGCAGCGCTTAACGCCTGTGACTGAACGGACGAATGTCAGACAGCCGCGAATACGTGGGCGACGTCGCCACTCCTATCGGGCGCCGCTTGCACTGAGTGATACGGGTGAGAATCAACGCTTCCTTATTAAAAGGTTGCTTGCCCACCGCTCCGTGGGGCAAAGGTATCAGATTTTCGTCCAATGAAAAGGTTACCCGAAGAATTTTGACTCTTAGGAACCGATCGCTACCCTATGTATAGATGTGCCCGGCTTGGTGGCTGCCTATGAAAAGGAGCACCAGCTGAGGCCTCTTCGCTAGACTCAAATGGACTAGCAGAAGTAGCGTTGTGAGAAGAAACAGGGGGTACAGTACCGCCCATTATCTCGTTCACACGCAAGCGAAGGAAATTAATTCGTTGCGACCGCTGCTTCAACGCATCAGAATGCGGCGCAAGAATTCCGCCTTGTATTGGTCGGGCGTTTCATTTGAACGCAACACGACCGGGACCGGGAAAATACGCCCAAGCGTTTTATGCGCATCTAGAAGAGCGCGCTCTAGGAGCGACGCTCTTGACCCGTTTAAACGAGGCCATTTAGATGGAGGAGGCATCTTTGGTATGCCACCCGTCACATAGCCACGTTCAAAACAAATGGCTTGTGACACCGACTGAGCACGTTCACGTGTCGTCGGCGGAGCTTTAGGCTCCAAATCCTCTTTGTCAGAACTATTATGGATTATGGTCTGAGCATAAGGCGTTGTGGTTTTACTCAACGGAGAAGCGGCTGCGCCTTTATGGGCAGCGCTCTCATTACCTGTCGCTGCGCTATCCAGCGTAGACACGAGACAGCATTCGTAAATGTTGCTGTCTCCATGTTGTGAGCCATGAGATAAGTTTGGATGGGCAATAATGCGCCATCATCCTTCCTCATGAGCTCGTTGTTCGCATCACTACTATGAGGTGACGGCAACGGTGTCGACTTCTTGTAGTCGAGAACGAGCGACGGATCAGCATTCTCACTGACAAAGTGGGATGGATCCTTTAGCCCCGTTAATGCGACAGCAGCAATAGCTGTCGGCGTTCCGACTAAGGCATTAGACGCGGCCGGCGAATTAACGCGGCGCGTGCGCTTAGTGCGAGGTTGAGTGGGCGTCTTCGCAGACGACCCACCAACGTGGCCCCTTTTAGGTGGCATCTTGGGCGCCGTGTATGGAAACACGTGCGCTAGAGTGATCGAGTGAACTAGCGGCGCGTAAAGCTGCTCGCAGTTCCTCTCTCCTCTTTAACGAATTTAAAAATGTAAATTTGTTCTTAAAGAGGAGGATGGTGTAACGGGCTAAAGTTGCCCTAATGTTACACAGTCCCCGTTAAGTAAATTTGGTGTACTTAAGGGGATGGTCAATTACTAGATAATAATAATTAGACCCAACACTCGGGTGTGGTGCACATTTGTGACCAACCCTTGTGGATGTGATGCACATGGGTGCATTCACATTAGGAGGGATGACGCCCAGCGTCATTGGTTACGCGAGGAATCTAGAAAGATACGCTCGCAATACATATTAGGTGTTATCTATACAGATGACATTTTAATTGGTAAAAATAGGTATTTGCATTTAATTCTATAAGGGAGTCAATCTCCCTACATAGCTCTTCGGCTCTCTATGTGCGAAAGGCCACAGGAGGGTGGCGGATAGTGCACGCATTCAATAAATTGAATGCTGCAGCGGTACCGGCTCAAACGCCGACATCTAGAAAAAACGAAATAATTGATGGTATGTCTAAGAGTACCATCTTTTCGTCTATGAATCTGATGGATGGCTTTTATCAGATCCTTATGCGTGAACGAACATCCCGTACACAGCAGTGAGCACTCCCAGCGGGGGCTCTGGGAATGGCTAGTGATGCCACAGGGGCTTAGTAATGCCCCTGCAACATTCAACAGATGCGTAACGAATCTGTTGAGACCGGTGCGAGAATTCGCACCGAGTTATTTTGACGATGTATTCGTCCATAGCCGGGCCATCGACGGAAAGACGGACGTGGAAGTTTATAAAACTCACGTTCTTCAGTTCTTATACTTATGTGAAAGCATAAGTTGTACGCAAATCCCAACAAGTGTATATTCGCTGCAAGCGAAATACCACTTCTTGGGTGCATCGTCGGAAAACACGGCGTGCGCTCTGATCTTTTTGTGTGGTGGTTGATCGCTCATCCACTGAGCGTTGAGCCTCGCGCACGCTTCTAGCATCAAACTCGCCTATGGCACCGCCGAGAGATTGGTTATAACGCGCACTTTTATTGACCACTGCTAAACTGGCAGGGTCACTAGGGCAAGTTTCTGTCGTTGAGATGATACCCTCGCGGGCCATCGTCATCCCCCACTAAGAATCGGGCTGCGCACAAACGAGACTGGCGTCCGAGAATAGCGCAGTCCGTTAATACAAAACGGTGTCTCACTCGTACTGGCGTGGGCATTGTTATTTGTCGCGAACTTACAAATGGCAATGGTTTGCCCGATTTATCGGGAGTTGCTATAGTGCGCAAGACATCCGCCACGACCCGATTGGCACGTTCAGTTGGGCCATAGGTCTGGGAATGATCTGCGGTCGACATGTCGAGGTTGCTACCTAGTAGCTCAACACATGTCGCCAGAAATCAGGCGTAATTCGTGGATCTCGGTCCGATACTATCGACTGGGGCATTCCGTGTAGTCGATAAACATGATCCAGGAATAAGAGAGCTGCCTACTTGCCTGTGATCAATGTTTTACATAGTGCTAAATGCACCATTTTGATCAGTCTGTCTACAAAGATAACGAGGCATACCAAAGTGAAGTTCAGACTGACCGACTTCCAGAAATTCGGCGGAATCGGTAGCGCTTTTTGTGACACTGCTAGACGGTGCAGGCTAAATGCACTACACTGTTCACAAGAGCGAATATAGTTGGCCACCCATATTTATAGATGTGGCCACCAAAATCCCTCTGACACTCGTAAGAATGTCTTGTCACGGCCCAGAAGCCCACTAGATGGCGCATCATGGAGCTCGTGAAGAATTATCAGCTTGAGATCTGTTTCATGAGGCACATAGATTCTCAAGGGATCACAAGGTGACAGCTGATGCCATAACAGGCCATCGCTGTAGCTAAATCGATTGAGCTAAGCTTTCAGATGCGACGGAAGGGAAACCTCTTGTCCACCAAAGTGATCCAACAGCAGGCGACAATGGTCGTCCTGACTGTAGCTCTCTTTTATCTCGGAGGCCAATGAGCTCGTCACGTGGTATGCCT
>NC_090613.1:4099021-4107654 GCF_004359215.1 Bremia lactucae
CTCTAGTTTAAGGAGGGGGGGGGGGGGACTCGCACGAGCAAAACGTTTTTGGTTCATCCTCATCACGCGTCGAAGTTACAAACGACGCGAATGATGTCAATGTCGATGTCGATGTCGAAGTGATCGACATCGAAGGTAAGAAAGATCTCATGGTAGTGCTTTCAAAGCGCATTGGAAAAGAAAAAACAAATGAGTCAGCAGAGAAATTTCTGCTGGCTCGAGAATCAGTAGTTCGTGCAGGATTTAATTGCTAACGCAGTTGACCATCAGAAACGGAACGCATACAAACATGGAAGAGCAAATGTTCTTTCATCCAAATTAATGACCTAGCACTACTCTCTACAGTAAACTTGCCTAAGCGCGTAGAAACTATTCTGGGTAGCTTTAAACTACTGCCCAAGCTCATTGGTCCGTCCCATGTTCTGCATCGCAGAGGCAATGCGTATACGATAGAATTGCCACGGAAGATGTGAACGCATCCTACGTTTCACGTTGGTCGGCTCCGCCGGTACTATTAGTACGCGGTTTCTTCCGAGGACGGATCTGACCCCCCTTTTCAAGAATCCCTAAAAGATGTTTGCGATTGCGACCAGACTCTCATGTTGAATCTGGAGATTCTCATGTCGGGTCCGAAGATCCTTGAAACCACGATGAGCTGACGACAGCTCATCACGAAGAGCGTGATAATTCCGTTCGTACTCCAAGATGGAGTACGCATTCTTCGAACGGATGGAGACCGTTCGATATGATGAGCCTGCACCGTCTGCTCTGTTTAATTTAATATTACATATCGAGCGACGCTTACTGCGCTCGTGATCCAGTCCTTCCTCCAAATCATGGAGGAAGCCATCGAGTTTGTCGATCTTCGACTCTAGATCCGACACATGGGTCGGATCCAATTTTTCCCCTCCGCCACAACCATTGGTGGATTCCCACGGCGATCAACGTTTCCTTGTGGAACGTATTCAAAACCACCGTGATCTGAAGGGGCAGCGAACGAATTATCATATTCGCTGGCGCGGTTACCCACCTTCCCATTACAGCTTGGAGCCTCGTTCCCAGCTGATTGCTGACGTTATGGGCCTCGTCGGTCAGTGTGACGAGACCTATCCGATGGATCAGAAGGTCTATCGGAAAACACGCGCCCTTGGCGCATGTAGATCGTTTGCAAAACGTCAATCGCAGCGCTCATCTCAAATAGAGATGCGAGCTTTTCCCCAGGCCGAAAAGGGAATAGGCATCCCCTTTATCTCGCTTCATGTTGTCAACACAACACGGACAGGGATCACCCCATGTGAGGCATGGAAGTCCTGCCTAACATGACAACCGATGCAATTTATATCTTGCACCGGTTGGAGTTCGTTTCTCAAACTTAACGCGAATCGCGTTAAGTCTTTAAACCCAGGCTTCGCGTCCAACGTCTTTGACATTGCGAATGAACGCGCTCCAGGCTTGCAAAATCGAGACTTTATCTCGCTTATTGTTGACACTATACCATCGGTGCCTGAAAGAAGCATCGAGATAAAAATCTTCCTCAGCGCGAAAGTTCTTCGCGCTGAGATCAAGACCATGTAGCTTTGTCGCAATAAATAAGGAATATTTATTGCGAGGAGTAGTCTCTCCAGACAAGCTATTAATTAGCTGTTTGGGAAAAAGCCACGGCTTCTTCTCAGAGGCAAGACGCTGAAGCAAAGGTACCACAAGAACTTTTTTTACGATGGCTTACACCATCGTCATCACCACGCACAGAATTATGTGCGAATGACGGCACCGCAGACGGTACCGGCGATGAGGAATCATCCTCGTTGTCGGAACCGAACATGCTGTAGCGAATGCTACCAGCACATCTACTCGGATGAGCCCCCTCATTCGAAGAATCATTGTCAGCCGCGTGATAATGATCAGGCGACTGTTCTATTCTCCCGAGTCGGCCATTTCGTCCGACTCGCATTCGTAGTCGACCTCCAAAGAGGGGTCGCATTCACGTGATGTATCACCACGTGCATCACCCGCAACATTTAGTGTTCCGGGAGAAGATGACACTACGGCAGACGGAACGTCTGCCGCCAGAGACAATAATGCGTCACCCGCGGCTGCATGAACCGCAGCCGAAGGCGCCGCACTATTCGCATACAACATGGACTTGTTAACCATGCGATAGAATAAAAATGATGAATCTGACCAATCACTATCGTCTTTAAAAGAAGTAGTCTTATAGTGACCACTGTACCCAATGACAATCAGAGTGATAGTCGTTCAAAGGAGGGGTGATGTAACAGGGTGTATCGTTTCATGAAATTAACACTTAAAGGTTGTTAATTAGTATATTATCTAAAAGGTGGATAATATTTTGGTAATATTACTTTACATGGTAATATTCTAAAAGCTTATCCATTGGTAGATATAGACCATTATATCTACTTTCTCCGAGGTCCAGTCAGCGCTGGACGCGTGCAGAGAGAATGAGAACCAAGTGGCAACTAGTGCCCAAGAGTATACACCTTATAAAGGCTTATATCTCTTACAGATCAATGCGCAAGCCTTGAAAGGCACTTAACGCTTTAAGATCAAAAGGGGAATTGCACTTTGTTTAATTATTTAAATATAAAAGCCTTACCCTAGGTAATTTAAAATAGATTTCGGCTGCCAGATTTATATCTGGCAGCGACCACATTTGTTACCCATAATAAATGGGATCTAAGTAAATAGCTATTTTAGAATAAAATAAAAGGGTATATTACCCATAAAGTAAATGTACCACAACCACGGTTGTCCAAGCGATGTGTGTCCCATTACAATGCTGGTATGGCTATCGTACGAGTTTACTTGAAACTCTCTTGAGCGCATTTAAAAATTGTTCCATTCGATAAAATACCAGCAAATTGGTCGTTAGAAAGAGACCAGGCCACGGATAGAGCGGGAATAGTAGTATCAAGAGCTTTACCTACGCCTTCGAGCGTACACACCATTACTTGTCTCTCAAACGTAACAATCCCTATGTAACAGGCTAAGGTTGCTTTGATTTTAAACAGTCCTCGTAAAGTACACTTGTTGTACTTAAGGAAATGGTTAATTACTTAAATAAAGTAATTAGACCCACAACGGAGACTGTGTAACATTAAGGCAAATTTAGTCCGTTACGGGTGTTTCACATTGTGACCAACCCTTGTGTATGTGATGCACATAGGTGCATTCACATTAGGAGGGATGACGGCTAGCGTCATTCGTTACGCGAGGTATCTAGAAAGATACGCTCGCAATACGTATTAGTGTTATCTACAGAGATGGCATATTTGATTGGTAAGGATAGGTATTTTATTTTTAATGCGATGAAATATAAATCCGTCTGAAAACTACTTCGCGCGAGGAGTCGGATCACCGCTCCGGTGACATCACTTACTAGAGTACTTACTACGTTGGGTGAGGTCGCTAAGCGCCCACCACAACTACCTCACTGCACGAAAGAGAAGACGGTCTAACCGCTTCCTCGTTGTGCTAGGGTGTGTGTCTAAGTAGAGCGTGGCTGCATTAAGACGTGCCCGTCTACACTTGGTAGCACTTGAGATCCTTCCCACGACCCGCATCTCTGCGTCTGTACGTGAGGATGAGCCTCAATATCGTTTGGGCTTATTTTTTCCACCTCTCCGAACATCATCGGGAGGCGGCAGGGCACTTGGCGCAAAGACTTGGTGCACAAGCCGTGCCCAGGCTTCTCGGCAGTCCTCCTGAGCAACACGTTGCTCAGTTGGAGCAGTTGGAGGCATTCGTGCTCGGACAGAGGAGAGTCGCGTCCAAGACACAGAGTCATGCTGCGGCGGGGTCCATCCCTCGGACTCAAGATGAGCTGAGGCATGACAGGCTCGGAGCAAGGCTCTCAACAGGACTGTTGAGATGCTCTCTGCCCGGCCGCATCAGTCGAGGCCCATTCGGACAGACCCGCCTAAGTTCGATGGAACTACAGCGCACACGATTGTCCACTGGCTTTTAGCCGTGAAGCAATACAGTGTCGTTCAGCTCATCGAGGACGACAGCCGGATGGTGTCGTACGCTATGTCGCATCTGCGCGGTAAGGCCTCAGAGTGGGCTTACTCGGCGCTTATGGCGGACAGAAAAGCGTTCCCCTCATGGGCGATCTTTAAGGAAAAGATTCGCCCCATGTACCAGCCGCCGAACAACGAAGTGTTGCTTCAGGCGCGCTTCTTTGGGGCGCGACAGGCGAAGCGATCTCTGCAAGAGTATGTGCAAGAGATGCGCTCGCTGTCCGCATCCATAACCGTAGGTCCGATTCCGGAGCACATTAAGGTGCCCACGTTTATGAACGGACTACGGCATGGCCCATCGCGACAGGCCCTTTTCAGAAAGGTACCGTCGACGATGGAAGAGGCAATCTAAATTGCCTTAGTTGAGGGGCGATCCTACGACAGTGCCTCGCCGACAGCTTGGTATAAGCCGTCAGCTGAGAGATCAGGTGCCACTCCGATGGAGTAGGGCAATGCAGACTTTTTCTGCTATAAATGCGGCAAGCGCGGCCGTGCCCAGCAAGAGGACTCCCTTCCCAAAGGGCGATGGCAAGAACATGCGTGCGAGACGCATAAGTTCTGCGTCGACCACTGAGGGGCGGGAAATACAGGAGAGGGATGCCCTACTGACACGAACTCTGAAGCTACCCCTAAGTTCAGAGTTGTCGAATAAATGGGTAGCATAGTCCTTGAGGTCTCGAAATTTCTGACCTCAACCCTGCTGGTCTATAGCGCTCAAGTACGAGGCTATGACCAGGTGATGACCCTCCTAGTGGATTCGGGTGCATCACAAAATTTGTAAAACTCTCGGCTCTAAGAAAGAGACCGGCGATGTTTGAGTCGCTTTGCCAGGATGGCAAGCGAGAAGAGGCGGCCGTTCGTTTAGCGAACGGCACGCTCGTAAGTCTGAGGGAGTTTAGGTAGAACTCGCCTTCAGCTTTGGTGACTTCTGTTGTAAAGAGAAGTTCACAGTGCTAGGTATGGAGAGTCCGTATGACCTCATCCGAGGCATGCCATGATGGCAAAACACCAATCATGGATAGACTGGCGTACACGCACAGTTGCAAACTATACACAGGACTCCAGAAACGATCTGCTCCTGCGAGAGGCGTATGCAACTTATGTCCTGTCGAACACAGTTGCGGGTGCGTTGACGGGATGTCAAACGTCACCAATTCCTACCCAGCTCGTGGAGACTGGGGTAGTGAAAAGGACGATGACAAGTAGTCATGCGTTCGAAAGTCCTGCAAAGACCCGAGAGCATGTGGCAGTAGATAGCGAGCTGACAGGGAGTCATGCGTCGCTTGAACCAGCACAGTGCCTTAAGCCTGGTGCGGTTGGAAGGGGCGCGTTTGCCAGGAGAGCAACGGCACCCACTTCCCAGTTTGGTCGTGCTGACTCGAAGAACGTGTACCCGACAATTTAGGACGATCAAAAGCACGTCTAAACGGGTGACCTATGAATCAATTCCGATTTAAGAGGACGGGCTTTCGAACGATGTGTTTGAGGCCGTCAAAGACAAAATTGCGGAGGCATCGTCAGTCGAGGTACTCCGGTAAGTCTTTAAATCTGCCGAGAAAATGGTAAATCTCCTGGAGATGTCGTGGGGTCTATTCCTTGCCGAACTGAAGGAAGGAAACATCCACGAAATAGTCGCTTCAGTTCCAAAAGACAACTTGGTGGACTGTTGCTTGTCGTCCACAATGGACGAGAGCGTCCAAGAAACAGACATTAGGAAACGGCTCGCTGCTCAATGCTGGGATGCCTCGAGAGACAGTCCGTTCTTTGAGGGTCTGTGGAAACATCGCGATGTGTTCCCAGAAGAAGTACCGAGCCGCCTACCAGCAGATGAGGGCATCGGGCACGAAATAGACCTCAAACTTGGCACCAACTATTGTGTGACCAGGCAATGGCCGTTGCCGAAAGAACAAGTCGATTATATCGATGAGTTCTTTGACAAGCGAGCCAAGGCGGGACATGTGCGTGAGAGCAAATCGCCTCACTGCAGCCCAACCTTTTGTGTGCACCGGCGCAAACGCCAATTCCGCGGAAAGAGGATTGGTTGAACTCCATGGTTAAGTAAACTATCTTTTCCGCGTTGGATTTGAAGGATGGCTACTATCAGGTACTCATGAGAGAGTCCGATGTAGCCAAAACGGCAGTAAGCACCCCAATGAGTATGCTTTGTGAATGGCTTGTGATACCCCAAAGTTTAAAAAGCGCACCAGAGACATTCAACCGAGTGGTGGCTCACGTGATCCGTCAGCACCGTGCCTACGCGCCTCATTACTTTGACGATGTATTCGTGCATAGTAGGGCCGAGGACGGGCTTAGCGCAATAGAGTCGCACAAGCGTCATTCAGACGCTGTGTTGCAGATTTTGATTGACGCCCAATTGTACGTCAACTTGCAAAAGTGAATCATAGGGGTCCCCGAGATACCGTTGCTGGGCTGCATCGTAATACTAAACTAACCCCACTTCAGATTTGCATGGTAGACACAGTTGGTGCAGCAATTTGATGTTGAGAAGTTTATCATTACCGAAAGCTGCAACATGAAGGGTTTTATTTAAAAAAATGTTTACCAATTTCCTGGTAAACCTGACACTTGATGTTGCAACTTTTGGTAAAGAAAAGCTTGTGACACGAAACATATTTGAATGATTGTCATCTGGATAGTAGGCGGGCACGTCTTAATGAGGCCACGCTCTATTTAGACGCACACCCTAGCACAGAGAGGAAGCGGTTAGACCGTCTTCTCTTGCGTGCAGTGAGGTAGTTATGGTGGGCGCCTTAGCGACTTCACCAAACGCACTAAGTAACGACCTGTGTATTCATACACGGCGCCAAAGATGCCACCTAAAAGGGGCCACGTTGGTGGGTCGTCTGCGAAGACACCCACTCAACCTCGCATTAAGCTCACGCCGGCAGCGTCAAATGCCTTAGACGAAATGTTGACAGCTACTACTGCTGTCGCGTTAACGGGGCTTAAGGATCCATCACACTGTAACAGTAAGGATGCCGATCCGTCGCTCATTGTCGACTACAATAAGTCGAAATCGTTGCCGTCACCTCAGAGTAGTAATGCGGACAACGAATTAACGAGGAAGGATGATGGCGCAGTATTGCCCATCCAAATTTTTCATATTGCTCACGACATGGAGACAGCAATATTTGCTAATGCTGTCACGTCGTCTGCCCTGCATAGCGCAGCGACCATTAATGAGAGCGCTTCCTATAAAGGCGCAGTTGCTTCTCCGTTGGGTAGACCACAACGCCTTATGCTCAGACCATTAACCATTACGGTTCTGATATAGAGGATTTTTAGTCTAAAACTCTGCCGGCGACACGTGAACGTGCTCAGTCGGTGTCACAAGCCAGTCATTTTGAACGTGGCATATCAACGCTACCCCCTCCATCTAAGTAAACGGGCCAAGAGCGTCGCTCCTAGAGCGCGCTCTTCTTGACGCACATAATTATTATAGCCTCTTTAAATCTTGAAGGAAATCGTGATAACATACAATAGATTCATCTAATCTGCTCAGTGAAAATCGCTTGGGCGTATTTTACCGATCTTGGTCGTGTTGCGTTCAAATGAAACGCCCGACCAATACGAGCCGGAATTAACGGCCGCATTCATCCGCGTTCCGATGCAACTAAACAGCGCTCGCTACTAATTAATTTCCCCCGCTTGCGTGTGAAAGAATTATGGGCGGTACTGAACCTCCTGCATCTTCTCACAACGCTACTTCTGTTTGTCCATTTTAGACTAGCCAAGAGGCCTCAGCTGGTGCCCCTTCTCACGGGCAGCCACCAAGCCGGCCACATCAATAGGAAGGGTATCGATCGGTTCCCAAGAGTAAAAACACTTCGGGCAACGTTTTCATTGGACGAGGATCTGATACCTTTACCTCACGGAGCGGTGGGCAAGCAACCTTCCAACAAGAAAGCGTTGTCTCCACCCGCATCTATCAGTGCAGGCGGCGCCCGATAGGAATGGCAATTTCGCCTACCTGCTCGCTGCTGCCTTACCTTCGTCCGTTCAGTCACACGCGTTAAGCGCTGCTGAACGACGTATTGCGGATCTCGAGGGTCAAATTTCGCGACTGACCTCGGATCTTGATGATGTCCGAGCGAAGGCTCGTCACGGTTATGAACGCTTGAAGACTCGCTTGGACCTTTTTGAGAAGATAATGCTGATGGATCCGCGCTACTCGCGTGATGTCCGTCGCTTTCCGAGTCATTTTCGTGGTGAGAGGAGACTATTGGCTGAAAGTTTTTCACCTTCTTCGTCCCTCACCCGAACAACGCTCGACTCCCAGTCGGCGTCACCATCGGTCTCCTTAGACGGATGGGGGATGTGACCGCATAGGGGTGAGCCTATAGTTCAGGTCTCCAACCTCTTCTGTCACCGTAAAGCGCCCAATGAAACGCGGCAACAACTTCGTAGTACCTCCAGGTAGTACATAAATTGCATTTTTAGGTAGGATAGCAGTATTTAATAGTACTTTTCCACCCACTCTAAAGCGTTCATTATTTTTGCGACTATTTCGGTCCGCATATTCTTTTTGCTTGTCCTGTGCGCTCGTCATCGCGTCACGGACTTTTCGTGTGA
>NC_090613.1:4108210-4129543 GCF_004359215.1 Bremia lactucae
AAGTCGGTAAACATGATCTAGGAACAAGAGAGCTGCCTCCTTGCGTGTGTCGATGTTTTACATGGTGCTAAATGCCTTATTTTGCTCAGTTTGTCTACAAAGACGACGAGCCCCGTCCGACCCTTATGATAGGGTGGCATGCCAAACATGAAGTCCAAGCGTGCTGACTTCCAACTGTCCGTTGGAATTGGAAGCGGCTTCAGTGGTGCACTGCTGGACGTGCAGGCTTAATGTGCTGACACTGTCCGCAAGAGCGAATATAGTTGGCGACTCATCTACATAGGTGTGGCCACCAAAATTCTTCTGACACTCGTAAGAATGCCTTTTCACAGGCCAGATGCCCACTAGATGGCACATCATGGGGCTCGTGAAGGAGCATTAGCTTGAGATCTGTGTCATGAGAACACATAGATTCTCAAGGGATCACAAGGTGACAGCTGATGCCATAACAGGCCATCGCTGTAGCTAAAGCGATTTAGCTTAGCTTTCAGGTACGACGGAAGGGTTACCTTTCGTCCACCGAAGTGATCTAACAGCAGGCGACAATGGTCGTCCTGACTGTAGACCTCTTTATTTTAGAGGCTAATGAGTTCGTCACGTATTATGCCTTCATGGCTGCCAACGTTGATGGCTAAATTTGTGCGTTAGCACTAGACACACTTTCCTGGTGTCTTTCCTCGAAGTCGGATCTGCTCGATAAAGCGTCAGCCAAGCCATTCGACTTACTCGGCTTGTATAGAGAAGAATATAAATCATCTTACCATTCTAGGCGAGAGGAGCGGTGAGTTTGTAGCGGTCCGCAGCGATGCGTGATCCGTATTAACTACAAATGGTTCGGTGCCCAATAGGTGCACACGAAACTTGACAAGAGCATACTTTATTGAAAGTAGCTCTTTGTCATGCATGGGTCAATTTAGTCTCACAGCTTCTAAACGCCGGGACTGATAAGAGACAACGCGGTCAACGCCATCGTCATCTTTCTGCATGAGCGCGCTGCCGATTGCAAAATTACTTGCATCGCAGACGACTAAAAGACTTATCCGCGTCTGGCAATGCCAAGAACGGTAACTCTACAAGAGACTGCTTCACTGATGTGAGCGCATCATCTTGTTCTTTTAACCAAACCCATTGTGCGTCCTTTTTAAAAAGGTCAGATAATGGTTTAGTTTGCTCAGCACAATTCTTGCTATATTTATGCAAGTAATTAGCGAGCCCTAGGAATTGGCGCAAATCCTTCACATGCCGTGGAATTGGCCATTCCTTAACCGATTTTACCTTGTATGGGTCTGCTCGTACACCATGCGTACCTACGATGCAACCCACCGTAGGTATCTCGGGGACCCCTATGATGCACTTTTGCAAGTTGACGTACAATTGGGCGTCAATCAAAATCTGCAACACAGCGTCTGAATGACGCTTGTGCGACTCTATTGCGCTAAGCCCGTCCTCGGCCTGACAATGCACGAATACATCGTCAAAGTAATGAGGCGCGTAGGCACGGTGCTGACGGATCACGTGAGCCACCACTCGGTTGAATGTCGCTGGTGCGTTTTTCAAACCTTGGGGCATCACAAGCCACTCCCAAAGCATACCGCTTGGGGTGCTTACTGCCGTTTTGGCTACATCGGACTCTCTCATGAGTACCTGATAGTAGCCATCCTTCAAATCCAACGCGGAAAAGATAGTTTACTTAACCATGGAGTTCAACCAATCCTCTTTCCGCGGAATTGGCGTTTGCACCGGTGCACACAAAAGGTTGGGCTGCAGTGAGGCGATTTGCTCTCACGCACATGTCCCGCCTTGGCTCGCTTGTCAAAGAACTCATCGATATAATCGACTTGTTCTTTCGGCAACGGCCATTGCCTGGTCACACAATAGTTGGTGCCAAGTTTGAGGTCTATTTCGTGCCCGATGCCCTCATCTGCTGGTAGGCGGCTCGGTACTTCTTCTGGGAACACATCGCGATGTTTCCACAGACCCTCAAAGAACGGACTGTCTCTCGAGGCATCCCAGCATTGAGCAGCGAGCCGTTTCCTAATGTCTGTTTCTTGGACGCTCTCGTCCATTGTGGACGACAAGCAACAGTCCACCAAGTTGTCTTTTGGAACTGAAGCGACTATTTCGTGGATGTTTCCTTCCTTCAGTTCGGCAAGGAATAGACCCCACAACATCTCCAGGAGATTTACCATTTTCTCGGCAGATTTAAAGACTTACCGGAGTACCTCGACTGAGAATGCCTCCGCAATTTTGTCTTTGACGGCATCAAAAACCTCGTTCGAAAGCCCGTCCTCTTAAATCGGAATTGATTCATAGGTCACCCGTTTAGACGTGCTTTTGATCGTCCTAATCTGTCGGGTACACGTTCTTCGAGTCACCACGACTAAACTGGGAAGTGGGTGCCGTTGCTCTCCTGGCAAACGCGCCCCTTCCAACCGCACCAGGCTTAAGGCACTGTGCTGGTTCAAGCGACGCATGACTCCCTGTCAGCTCGCTATCTACTGCCACATGCTCTCGGGTCTTTGCAGGACTTTCGAACGCATGACTACTTGTCATCGTCCTTTTCACTACCCCAGTCTCCACGAGCTGGGTAGGAATTGGTGACGTTTGACATCCCGTCAACGCACCCGCATCTGTGTTCGACAGGACATAAGTTGCATACGCCTCTCGCAGGAGCAGATCGTTTCTGGAGTCCTGTGTATAGTTTGCAACTGTGCGTGTACGCCAGTCTATCCATGATTGGTGTTTTGCCATCATGGCATGCCTCGGATGAGGTCATACGGACTCTCCATACCTAGCACTGTGAACTTCTCTTTACAACAGAAGTCACCAAAGCTGAAGGCGAGTTCTACCTAAACTCCCTCAGACTTAACGAGCGTGCCGTTCGCTAAACGAACGGTCGCCTCTTCTCGCTTGCCATCCTGGCAAAGCGACTCAAACATCGCCGGTCTCTTTCTTAGAGCCGAGAGTTTTACAAAATTTTGTGATGCACCCGAATCCACTAGGAGGGTCATCACCTGGTCATAGCCTCGTACTTGAGCGCTATAGACCAGCAGGGTTGAGGTCAGAAATTTCGAGACCTCAAGGACTATGCTACCCATTTATTCGACAACTCTGAACTTAGGGGTAGCTTCAGAGTTCGTGTCAGTAGGGCATCCCTCTCCTGTATTTCCCGCCCCTCAGTGGTCGACGCAGAACTTATGCGTCTCGCACGCATGTTCTTGCCATCGCCCTTTGGGAAGGGAGTCCTCTTGCTGGGCACGGCCGCGCTTGCCGCATTTATAGCAGAAAAAGTCTGCATTGCCCTACTCCATCGGAGTGGCACCTGATCTCTCAGCTGACGGCTTATACCAAGCTGTCGGCGAGGCACTGTCGTAGGATCGCCCCTCAACTAAGGCAATTTAGATTGCCTCTTCCATCGTCGACGGTACCTTTCTGAAAAGGGCCTGTCGCGATGGGCCATGCCGTAGTCCGTTCATAAACGTGAGCACCTAATGTGCTCCGGAATCGGACCTACGGTTATGGACGCCGACAGCGAGCGCATCTCTTGCACATACTCTTGCAGAGATCGCTTCGCCTGTCGCGCCCCAAAGAAGCGCGCCTGAAGCAACACTTCGTTGTTCGGCGGCTGGTACATGGGGCGAATCTTTTCCTTAAAGATCGCCCATGAAGGGAACGCCTTTCTGTCCGCCATAAGCGCCGAGTAAGCCCACTCTGAGGCCTTACCGCGCAGATGCGACATAGCGTACGACACCATCCGGCTGTCGTCCTCGATGAGCTGAACGACACTGTATTGCTTCACGGCTAAAAGCCAGTGGACAATCGTGTGCGCTGTAGTTCCATCGAACTTAGGCGGGTCTGTCCGAATGGGCCTCGACTGATGCGGCCGGGCAGAGAGCATCTCAACAGTCCTGTTGAGAGCCTTGCTCCGAGCCTGTCATGCCTCAGCTCATCTTGAGTCCGAGGGATGGACCCCGCCGCAGCATGACTCTGTGTCTTGGACGCGACTCTCCTCTGTCCGAGCACGAATGCCTCCAACTGCTCCAACTGAGCAACGTGTTGCTCAGGAGGACTGCCGAGAAGCCTGGGCACGGCTTGTGCACCAAGTCTTTGCGCCAAGTGCCCTGCCGCCTCCCGATGATGTTCGGAGAGGTGGAAAAAATAAGCCCAAACGATATTGAGGCTCATCCTCACGTACAGACGCAGAGATGCGGGTCGTGGGAAGGATCTCAAGTGCTACCAAGTGTAGACGGGCACGTCTTAATGCAGCCACGCTCTACTTAGACACACACCCTAGCACAGCGAGAAAGCGGTTAAACCAGCTTCTCTTGCGTGCAGTGAATTAGTTGTGGGGGGCGCCTTAGCGACCTCACCCAACGCCTTCAGTACTCTAGTAAAATGTCGTCATGGGAGCGGTAATCCGGCTCCTCGTGCGCACTAACTATGTAGAAAGTTGTTTTCAGATTGATTTATATTTGATCGCATTAAATATAAATACCTATTCTTACCAATCAGAAATGTCACCTCTGTAGATACCACTAATAGGTATTGCGAGCGTATCTTTCTAGATACCTCGCGTAACAAATGACGCTAGGCGTCATGCCTCCTAACGTGAATGCACCTATGTGCATCTTTTACACAAGGGTTGGTCCCAAATGGAACCACACTCGAGTGGTGGGTTTAATTCATTTATTTTAGTAATTGACCATCCCTTGGAGTTCACCAAGTACACTTAAAGGGGACTGTGTAACATTAGGGCAACTTTAGTCTGTTACACATTTAAAGTAATTGGACCGAAAAAGACGCTGTTACTAGCTGGGTATGCGATGTATGACAACGAAAAGGAAAAAAACAAGCGCATTGGCATGTTTTTATGACAATTGCGAGGATGAAGTCGAGGGTTCTATGATGTCGAAGGACGACGACATCAATATTTTTTTGTGTTTCTACCGGATTGGTGCATGTTTTTCTTTGAATGCTCGTGAAGTGCGGACCTTGTGTTGCGATCCAGAAGGAGGCAAATAGCAATTGTGCCCAAACCCTCGGAACAGTATCAAACGCGTCTTTCAATGAATTTCAACAATGAAGATTTTTTTCAATAGGTTCGGTATTAAATTTAAACGCGACAGCGCCCTTTCCGTTCCTGTTAATGACAATGTATATCCACATATTCCAATCGTTTCTTGTGCGACTACTGAAGGGTTTTTGATTCATTTTGCGGTTGTGGATACAACGGTTAGCGAAGTAGAGTTTGTGAAACAATTTTCTTGTTTTCATGAGAAAAGCAACGCGTAATGTGACTGTAATGGATAGTTGTGAGGTGGAAAAGGATGAAATCGAATTTCGAAACGAAATGAAATGAATAAACAGAAAATTGGCCAGAATGACGAGAATGAATTTGCTTTGTCGACCGGGGAGTCGAGTGACGATGAGGAAGAGCGGATAGAAGAAGAAGAAAAGGCGAGAAAGACGTTTAGCTCGATTGCATCTGACGGAGCTGATGATATTGCCACAGACGAGTTCCAAAATTATTTAAAGCGTTGGGGTCGACATATGACGAGGAAGAACATTGTCGTACGATGACATTACTCGATAATGGTGGAAAGATCTACGAGGATGACGTTGTTGCGTGGTACATGCAGTGGTTATTTTGAAAGGAATTAGATGACGGAAGAGGATTTGGATTTGTCGTGTAAGAAGGAGTCAATGACAATGAAGTCGGAAGAAGAGATTGCCGCTGTCTTTTCAAAATTTACATCCCAAGAAGGAAGCTGGAAGTGCCTAGTGTGAACGGTGAATTATAGCCCCGATACCGTCAAGTGTGGCGCTTGCGAGGCTTTAAATCCTACTGCGTCGAAAGAATTGGCGTCTGGCATGGCGACTAGTGTGACGTCGGGAGGCTCTATCGGCTCAAGCGGGTTTTCTTTTCCAGTTTCCACGGCTCTGGACTCTACGTCTTCGTTTTCGTTTGGCGGAATTCTAGCTTCAAATAATGATACAGCAAGTGAAGTAAAGCTCTTTGATGTCTCATTTCGTGACACAGCGCATTCATGGGGCGCTTGCTTTGGAAAAGCCAAAGCCTCTTACATTTGGGGCTCCAGTGGATCTTTCCAAGAAACAATTTTCAATTTAAAACCTTCTGTATTTGGCTAGTCGAAACCCTTTAAAGGACGCACCATTGTTAACTTTATTTGCTTTCAATCATCCTTTTGACAATAATCTTTTTAAATTAAATACTCAGCAACCACAGTCGTGTTTGAAAAAGCCAAGGGTTTTCTGTTTGCAGGTTCTGTCAAGCCTGCAGAGGATTCTCCTTCTTCGCGAAGAAAAGGTCAATTGTGGAAGCGAATTATCGACTTTAATCAGTCCTTGCAGCGCGTGAATCAAAGTGTCTCAAACGCTCTATCAACTGATCAAGAATTTGCGTTAAAAACAGTATCAAAAGTCGACGACCTTCGCGCCAAGCTTTCCGATTTTTGCCAAGAAATTATTTTTTTCAATGAGTTGCGAGATCAGATTGAAAAAAGGATGTTTTGTACGTGATTGGAAGTAATGGGGAGGTACACGAACAGCTCGAGTATGGACGAGAAATCCTCGATAGGTTCACTGACGAAGGTTTTAGAGAGAACACTGGATGAACAGCTATTTGACGATCGATCCAAGGAAGCGAGGGAGTTGTTTGAAAGAAGACATTAAGTGAAGTTGACAAGTGCTGCATGGAGCTCCGTCGCTAATAAGACGAGTATGATGGCGATTATTGTTGCGGCTATGAATGGAGTCAAGATGTACGTTGTCACTTTTTGTCGCTATGCAACAATGTCGTCAAGGCGGAAGCGATGACTCCAAAGGAAGGAGCTCGTGAAGCTCGTGACGACACGTCAGTCGAGTGTATGTATTGGGAACGCTCTTCAAAGACCAAGTCTCGGAACGTCAGCTACCGAGTTAAAACGTAGGATGACGTCAAAGTCGAATAATTTGAACACAACTACGCAAACTAATGACAGCACCACTAGTGTATTAAAAGCGTCTGTGGATAAAGACAAGAACAAGACAACGTTGTCTCCGGTACCAACGTTCGGAACCAGGTCGCCAGGGAACAAGTGCAAGGCTGATACCAAGACGGCTCCTTTGTTTTCGTTAGGAGGCAAAGATCTTAAGTCGATGACGTCTAATTTTTACCTTGTCTGTAGCTGCTGCAAGTGCGCCAACTTACAAGATGTTGTTGCAAGCGTGTGATAACGTACACAATCCAGTAAAGATAGAGAGTGTGGTGGAGAAGGCGCTAACGACGTACAAGAGCAGGAGTTTTGTTTACAAAGGTCTTTAAAGGATACGTTCTTAATGCCACGCCAGAGGATGTCAAGACGTCTATAAATGGAGGCCCCAAGAAGTTTACTGGTTTCAACGTACTTGCGTCCGACGGCACGAAAACGACTTTAATGCCTTCGTTCCAGTGCAAGTTCTTTTGGTAATTCAAGTCCATTTGCAGCCTCTGAAACGTCTAATAGTATGGCCATCAAGCCTTCACCCAGTGCGTTGCCATTTACCAACTCCTACTTTGTCACCGTTTCGTGTGTCAACAAGCTTTCTATTGACAAGTGGTCGTAGTGGCTTAAGGACCTTTTCAATCCACAAGTGCATTATTATTTAATACACCACCTACGTGGACGCCAATGGTCTCAAGTTTATCAAGTCGTGTCTTATATTGTGAAAAGCTCACGGCGTTTTATCAATAGTATAATTTTGAGAAACTTAGTGCCTTGGATTCGACGTTGGAGAAGTATACAAGCCGAGAGAGAACAACTCTTTTAAATGGTATGAGCAAACGTACGAGGTTATCTTGTACGAGTTACGCGAATGCAAGAGTAGTATTTTTTGAGTTAATGTAATTTTAGCTATATATTTGCATGCTTGTGATTGGTTTTTTATAGTACGGATATGATTGGCTAGAAATGTGTCCGTTGACTTGATAACTTGTGCCTGCCAGTCATTTGTGGATTGACCAAATAGAGCCTCGAGTCAATTGTACAAACAATGCAGAATTCGTGTGTTTTGATTTTCTTGCAGTCCTCTTTGCGACAGACTTGGTGTTGCCTTCTCATGCAACCAGGTCTTACAAGCGACTGCTATAGCAACCGTTTATAACCAGCGACCCATCCCGTTGAGTTTGCGACCTTGTTTTCCTTTAGAGGTTGCGCAATTACGGATGATATATCTTAAACAGTACTAAAATCTCGGCATTTTACGTCTTTAGCATACATAAATTAGCGCACAATTGTTCCACACACGGAAAAAAAAAGTTGCCGTTTATCAAAATTATGCCTTCCTGTGGCCGGCCAGTTTTGCTGGCAAAAAAGTGTTTTTTTTTTACTTCATATTATTTATCGATGACAAAAGAATGCATTCAATAGACAGCTACGACAACGTTGCAGTAAGTGTCTCGGTATCCTTCACCTAAGCTTCCTCGCACCACTTGTTTTCCTCGCGAATTTGCGCTTCCTCTTCGGGTGTAAAGTCGTTGACGATATTAAATGTTTCTCGAATCTCGTGTGGAGTCTTGCCCTTGATCATACTAGCTACCTTGGCACAGGCTAAGTCCAGTAGACTCTTAATATCCATGTAATTTGCCGCAAGAATGAGCTCAAATAGAATTTCTTGCTCAATGTTGACAAAATTAGCGTCCCATTCCGACACTACGTCGTGCATGTCGGCACTCTTGAGTGGCTAAAGTATTTGTACACAAAGTGGCTAAACAATTGTCTTAAAAGTCCTATTTGTTGCATCGAGTTACCTTTTCGATTTCCCGCATGGGGTTATTATTGTGGTGGCTGCAAAATTCAATCACTTTGGACAAAATTGGACTCTTGACGTTTGGAAGAGGGATTTCTTGCACCTCTTCATCGTCGGCATCATCTATTGCCACAAAAATGCACATTTTTCAAAATTTGCCATATTTGCCACATTTTAATGTTGCCAATTCTTATTCATTAAACGAACCGGAAAGAAGCGTCTTTACAAGCTCACTCATGGAAGCGACACTGCGTGATACCTCAAAGCTATCCCCATCCATCGAAACAAGGTTAACCTTGCGTGAATCTTCTTCCTGCTTTGGCGTATCCAGCGCGGGGGCTGCGGCATCCGACATGGTTACTGAGGGTTACAACTCGACTCTTGGAATGAAGCAAAGGCTAAAACGGAAACGTTTTTGGATTGGTGCAAAACAAAAAACGATATTGACTCGAGTGATTAAATTCCAAAAATACAGCATTGATTTTTCTTCTCTAGTAAAAAACGGTCTGTTTCGCAAGTTCTTATTTCTTCTTCCTATCGCAAATACCGGTACTCCACCGAATCATACTGAAGTTGCTGATGATCAAATTAGTCGCATTCGTCTAAAGGCGTCATGAGTAGCACTGCCTCGGCCTGTCTGAAGCCTTTTGGTATGTCTGCATCGTCCTCTTAAGACCAATAGCGTCTTGCGTAAGCAAAAGATCTCACTAGAGTCTTTCATTAGGTTCTCTCGAGCCACTGTCGGCTTCAGTACCTTGGGCGATTTTTCCTCGAAAGAAGCTTGACGTGACGTATAGCGACATTGGTGCGGGTTTGGCTGCATGTTTACAGCTTCAAGAGTCTCAGCGATTCGAGTATGAGCACAAGATCACGACATTATGGGACCCTAGTGGGCATGCCATGGTGACGCTCTCAATTCGGTAAAGTACAAGCTCGAGTCAACTTCTCTAAAAAATACCTTTTTTCTTACCGGTATGGTACATGGTATATATAGTACTGGCTTTGATTTGCTGTTGCAGACACTTAAGTTGCCGGTAGGGAGTGAAGTCTTATGCAGTGCCATTACAATCCCCGATATGCTCTACGTCGTGCGATATCATGGCCTCGTACCAGTGCCTGTGGATTTAGATCCCGAAACATTGGCCGTTGATGTGCAAATGCTCGAGCAACGAATCACCGAGGTTTTTTAAACAAAGTGTACAATTTGGTTTTATTTCCGACAAGGTGCTAAAAACAGAATGTATGTCATGTAGAAAACAAAAATGCTCTTAATCGCTCATGTTTTCGGCTCCCGTTGTTCCTTAAATCACGTGTTGAAAGCTGCAAAACAAAAAAAAATAATTGTCGTCGAAGATTGTGCTCAAGCGTATATTGGCAAACAATATATTATTGGTGATTTTCAAGCGGATGTGTCCATGTATAGCTTTGGAACAATCAAAACCGCCACTTCGTTTGGTGGAGCACTTGTATACGTTCAGAACACGCAAGTGCTAAATGAAATGCGTCGACGTGAAACGAGGTATCCAAGCCATACGAACGTGTTTTTCTTTCAAAGATTGGTCAAATATGGAGTCTTGCACGGAATTTCAACTCCAGCACTTTATGGATTGTTCCTTTACGCTTGTCGTGCGATTGGAGGTGTGAGGTTTTTGACTTATTGGAATATTTTCTTGACGATTGTTTTGAGTTGAACTTATATTGTACGTGTAGCGGACCATGATTTGGTTATTACATCGGCGATTCGTGGCTTTAGTGGCGGCGAGTTGGTCTCATTGATACAATATCGTCCATCAATGGCGCTCTTGGGTCTATTGTATCGTCGTCTTTCTTGCATGGATGAACAATATATTCAATTACGAAAGTAAGGCGGTCGGAATAATAGAAAGTAGTATACAATTATTGTTTTTATGATGCATGATAGATTTAAAAGCGAGCAGCTGGCGAGTGGTGTTCAAAAGCTTCATAATGTCACAGTACGTTTGCGGAGAGTCGATTGTATTGTACAAATTGAATTGTTCATTGAATTGAATTTGTTTGAATTGTTTAGATTCCGGGATATTGTGCTGAACAGCATTATTATTGGTTGTTTCCTGTGTGTGTACCATCGCCGAAAACGGTTGTTCGTTACATGAATCAGCATGTGCGTTTGTGTGCGAATTAATATGGACAAGAGACTTACTGTTGCTTTAATGTAGGGCTTTGACGTCACGTCGGGAGCCACGCAGCTCACGTACGTCCCAAGGTACAATAAAAAGACGACAATATTATTGGTTTTGATATTCACGCTATTGTGATCATATACTTAGTCCACTTGGACCTGACCAGGATCCTATAAATGCAAAAAATATTATGACGAGGTGCGGGTTGCTACAAGTTGCAAATGTGTTACAATATATTATATTGACGGTATTGGAATACTATTGCAATTTTTCGCTTTGACGACAGCTTGGTCTATCTTCCCGTCACTCCTGAGACTCCAGACTGGGCAATTGAGAAAATGATTTGCTGTCTACGAAACGCAATTCAGTCCAAGAGTAGACTATAACCATTAAATCATAGAAACAGTTGCACATGTGCCTTATTTCATCATAGTGATACTTTTAAGCAGCTTTTGCACATGTAACGCATACTTATTAATTATAAGAGATTTGCTGCCTCTCGCATTTAATACGGCAAATAAAACTACCAACACTCTCTCAACGACCTTCTAAAAGGCGCTTTTGTTTCGGTCGTGGTCCCGGTTTTCTTCGTCCAGATGCATCTTCTTGATACGACAAATCCAAAGGTGTCTTGAGTGTCGTCTCAAGACTAAGCATTGACGCGTTTGATGGCAACACCGTAAACGCTGTATTGTAACACATTAAGTACGTTTCCATCGAATGCGCTTTTCCATCATAAAGCGCGTCAATGCGGCGCTGTTCCAATGCCGACGCATGAATTGCGTGCAAACATGGAAACTGCTGGTCCTGCCAGTCGTGGCACGTGCATTCACACTCGACGAGGTTTACATGACGCCACGTATCCGGATTTTCGAGGCGAGTTGGGCCTACGTAGCGAACCATATAGAGGCCATTGGAACACGGAATGGACTAAAGAGGACGACAAGAAACACACTTTTTAGATGTAGCCATGGTATCGACGCGATCCATCGACGTACCTCACAGCGTTGACTTGCTTGTAAATTCTCCTGAAGCTGTGCATCACGACGAGGCACGAGTTCGTGGCTTCGTCGTGTTATCACAGCTTCACGACGTTGCGGCAACACTTGTGCAACATTCCTTAAGTAACAATAAAACGCTTCAAGTGGATGCGAACTTTTAAAGTGGTTTGTACCAAAATATGTACGATAGGCCACAGTTGCATGTTGCGGCAACAATGCGTCCCTTTCAAAACCCTTGACAGAAAAATCGGCCGTCACTTCGTGAAATGTCGACCGTCGGAATTTGGCCCAAAAGGCATATTTTACCCAATGAGAGCGTTCGAATTCGTCTAAACTGGACACTAATGCGTCATCAATGGTACCAAGGGCATGTCGAAGCACATCAAACTCGGCTTCGCTAGCACATTGCGCCATATCGACGATATGTTGCTTTGTAGCTTGTGTCATACGCACGTTTTGAATCCTTTCAAGGTCCTCTTCAATCAGACGTCGCATGCAAAAGTGGTGACTTGCAAGTGGCCAGACACAATATAAGGCCCTCTCCAGTCCACAAGTGCGTCCCGCAAAGACTGTATACTGATTCCAATCCACGATAAGCGTATTTTGAAGTGCAGTTAAGAACCACTCCCAATTCGCTTGATGTTCTTCTGCTACAAGTGCGATAGCAAACACAATCACGTCATCATTCCAGTCTTTCACAGCAGCTTTTAAAAACACGCCACAGCGTGTATCGTCATGTTCAAGTGTATCCCGTTTTCCACTTTCAGACGGCGAAAGACGATCTAAAGACACGATTGGGCGGCAATACGGAACTGCTTGGAGTGTTGCATAAGGAATAAAGAGTGCACGGGTAAATACTCCATCACATGCACGGGTTTCAACTCGATAGAATGACCCTGGGTTTTTCTCGGCCACAAGATGCAAGTAGCTACTTAAGTATTGAAAGGATAATCGTACTTTAGCGAGATGTTCGTCATGCAAATGGCGTTTAATTCGTGAAGCCATCATGTGGTTAATTGTATGGCCTTGACGCAATAAGATCCGGCGAATGGCTTTCCCATCCAAGTAAGGTAGTGTGGACGCGATTGGATCAATGGAGACGTCATTCGATACGATTCGACAGAGCGCTTTCATGGACATGGTGGTATTTCGCTGGGATTTTAGGCGTTGGGCGCAACTTTCTGTCGCGTCGATTGGCAAGGCCAGTTTTAATGTCGTCGTTGACACATGTTTCGTTTCTGTAACGTTCGGTGACACAAGACTTGCCGTACTTAGGGACGTTGTTGTGGATGGTTCCGGGATTTCAGCTGGCAATGGTGCGGCAACAACGCGCCACCCAATGAATTTGTAGTGATTATGCAAATAACACGCTCGGGTGACTTTCCATTGGGCATTTTTGCCGTACCCATTAATGTAAAATGGACACTGCAACTGATTTATGGGTGTTGTTTGGTCGAAAAATTGTTGCCCATGCAACTTTTTGCATCGGTACTTGACATTGCCACCGTTATTTGCACGTGTGCTACTTCCCGACACAAATAATTGAAACCCTCGTTGCATGGCAAATTGTTTGCAGCGCTCTTGCAATGCCTTTTGACTGCAAAACATTTCTCCAGCACACCCCGTGGCCTTGTTGCCTCCCTTTTTCTCATACGCAATGCCAAAGTCTGCGGCCATAGCGTCGGAACTCACAGGCAAATGGTCAAGCAAAAGACCCAGCGTCCTGGCTTCCACCAAATCTGTTTCATCCAAACGATTGTACGGAGATTCGGCAACTGCAGGCACTGCCGTAGACACTGCCGAGGGGGGTACGCTTGCCTCGTTCGTACACGCCATTAATTTCAGTACACTGGATAAAAAATCAGTACCTTGATTTGTTCTTATAAAGAGATGTAAACAAAAGTGTTGCATTTCGTTCCATCCAATGTATTGGCAACTCCAGCGTTGCGGTTATCGCCTATTAAATTGTCGATGGGGCAACCGCGGTCGCAACACACGCATGTGTACCCATAGTCGTAGCAAGCAACAAATAGAGACTGGATCAACGCGTACGGGTACGCCGAATGTCGAGCATATGGCTACAAAAGCGGCTAAGCACGAAGCCGAACTGGACTCGTCAATTGCGCGGATCATTGGCTCCGACTGGGGCGACCGCTCGCACCAGCCCGTGTCCTTGTCCATGCGCATCTATTGGATTGTTTTTACGGTAGTGCTTGGCAATGGGTTATACACGTCCTTCACTGGCAAGGACGAGTGGTTTTTCGTGAAATGGCTCACGGATGAGCAGATTTGCAATGACGACAATGACGCGAAAGCACCGCGTCAAAGCGCTTATTGCAATACAAACGATACGCAGGAGCAAACAACGCCCGTAGTTGTTTCCACTTTGCCACATCGAGCGCTCTCAAGTCCCGGGATGCCATTTCTAGCACCAGGAATGACGATTAAAGCCCGAGCCACTCGTGTAACCTCGGAAATCGAGTTAGCACATCAATTGGTGCAATTACAAGAACAACAAGAGTGTTTGTTAAAACAAATTCGTGCTAGTAGAGAAAAATCGAACGCCGAGCTGGAACATCAAGTGCGAATGCTTGACATTCAGAAGGCTCAAGTCCAAAAGATGCTTCAAGATTACAAATTAAGCAATAGTTGATAAAGAGCACGTTTATTGTGAAGAAATGCGCGGGTCTGTAGGCTCAGTAAGTGCCATGGAGACAGCTCCTCCTGCAGCGATTTTCGTCACTTTTTCATTTAAATGTGTAAAAAACTCGAGTTTTGTCAAAATTGCACGATTTATTGTATCCGCATGTCCTAGAACCAAAAAGTCAATAATTACAAGGGTACGTTCTTGAAAAGAGAAAAATAAACATAACAGTGTACCCAAGTTGCCGTGTTCTCCCCACCCACATGTGTAGAGTTCGCCACTCGTGGTCACGACCATGGAATGCTCGCTCCCGCACGCAATCTTATGGATTGAGTATGAAAAAGGCACGATCGTGGGCACGCACGCATTCTGGAACGTGTGAAGTCCCAATTGTCCGTGGCTGTTTTTGCCCCATGCCACGAGCTCTCCTGTTGTCGTGACACATAAGACAAAATGCCACCCACAGTGAACTTGCAATACGCAAAGAGGCAAATTTTGGTCTTGTGGATTTGCCACGCCAATGGGCACAAACACCGATGTTTTTGCAATAACAGAGGCAATTCCTAATTGCTTATGCCGATTGTTGCCACACGTGAAGATGGCTCCACTCGATGACTGAAACACCGAGTGGTCCCAGCCACAACAAACGGTTCGAATCGCAGTGCCTTGCAAGGCCACAACGCGTTCAGGCGTAATTGATTGAACGCATTCGTTCCCGAGTCCTAATTGACCATGCCGTCCACTTCCCCACGCGTAGACTTCGCCTTCAAATGTAGCCAAAAGCGAATGTTTCCATCCACACGCAATGCTTGCAACTTTTAAACGTGGAGGCAAATGAAATATCTGTCTCGATGCGTACGTGTTTTTTTCGTCCGTACTGTTCTCGCGACCCAATTGATAAAACTCATTCGAACCGAATGAAAACACTTGATCGGATTGGAGTGAATTTGAATAAGCAACAACTAATGAATGCGACCATCCACAAGCGACAAAATGGATTCTCTGGAAGCATTACGACACTTGAACAAACGCGTTTTAAAGTAAAGCCAAGAAGACTTTACGTACGCTATCGTGCGGCAACCCATTCAAAGACCCCTGTGGAGTACAAATGAAGGTTTCTGCTTGATTGGATTTGACGTATCCGAGTTGGCCGCAATTGTTCGAGCCCCATAGGTATAACCGACCATTGCGGTCGATTCCTAGCCATATTTAGATCAATTACACAAACATGGCTACATTTGGCTTTTTTTTTCTTATGAAAATAGGTACCTGCACTATGGCAGCCACCAGATTGGACGGATTCGTATGGAATCTAGTCGTGCAGTATACTTAATCAAGTACACGTGCCTTCAATGCCAAGGTTCCTACCTCGTTAGATTTACAACGTTGGGGCAGCGTGTAGTCATCAGTTGTTCCTAAGCCGAGCTGCCCTGTACCGCCTAAGGTATCGATTCTTTAAGTAAACTGCGGTGGCGTTCTATATACGATGACTGACCAGATCCCCAGACGTACAGGCTTTTCATCGTAATGGTTCGACTTGTGATGTAACCGGGTGTGCCGTTACATAAATATTAATTCCTATAAAATATTTATCTTTTACTAATTTCGACTTAATAATTCCAATATTACCAAATTTGATAAACTTGACGCAAGAAGACATATGTTCTATTGATTGGTTGATTTAAGTTTAAATCAACTCCATTAACGATTAGCGTTGCGCAAGGAGGCGCGTTGCCAGTAGATAGAAGATCACTATAAACGAACTTTATATATAAATGCAATTTTACTTTTTTTTCCAAGCGTTTTAAGCAGAAGGACGGCATCGACTACACAGAGACCTATTTTAAAGTTGTTGGAAGTCGCTTGACATCCTTTGTTGAAGTTGTGGGGTGCGTCTCATTGGAAGATTCACCTGCAACTGGGTGTTGAGGGACAGCAAGGACCAATAGGAAAGGACGGGAGTTTCTACAAGACATCTCGGCCATGATGGACAGATAGAAAAGAGCATAGGAGTCTCACAGACTGACAGCACTAATATATATATATTCACTTTTTCATTTCCTCTCTGCGTTGCAGGTCTTTTTCCCACAGATTATGAGCCCAAGTTCTGCAAACTTTTCGGCAGTGCAACAAACGTACATCGCTAAGACTAATCCCCTGTCGCGAAAAGAAAGCGATAGAAACGAATCAGTCAATTTCCGGGCCCAAGAAGGATACAGACGCTACTGTTTTGCGTTGCTCAGAAGATGAGCACAAGCCTCGACGGATTGGAGCGCCAATTTCGTATTGTCCAGTCATAAGCTCAAGCGATGGTCAAGCTTACATCCAAATGGTTCTGGACCCACCACCGCATTATTCAAGTGCCAACGGGATTTGAGGAGTTGCCCAGCAGGAATGATTGCACGGAGCGTCCCACTTAACGCTACAAGATCTGCACCAAGGGCAACGTGCACTTGCTGGTGTGAATAATTTCGCTCAAGGCATCTTACACGCACAGGAATCCAAACATCCCGTCCCGCAGCTTGAAGAGACTTGGTTGCCAATTTGTCGACTGTGCTATTAATGGCGGCAGAATCCAGAAACAAAGATAAGTTGTGTTTGAATTTAGGATGGCTAATGAAGTTTGCATGTAAGTCGAACTTCGACGCTGCCTGTGCTTGTGCACAACCGTCGGTATCTAACTCCACAGTGTGATGGGTTGTCACACTGAGGTCTTGTGCAGTCGTGCTGCTTTACGGCATGGCAGGCAGCCTAGGACTAAAGAACTACTCCAGGAGATGGAACTTTCTGCCATTATCAAAACTGAAGGAGCTTCTCAACCACATACGGGCACGCTGATGCAATTTCACACTTGTTTAGGCCATCTTGCTTTCGACTCTATCGAGCGCATGGCTAATGTACCAAATTCGGGCATCAAATTACCTGCCATAAGCGCTCCAAATGCGTCATCTTTCTCAAGGTAAAGGCACACGTACCGCTCAGCCAACGAAATACTATGGACAACACTTCCCGATTGACAGAATCGGAGGAATTATTTGCAGTGATCTCAAGGGCCCCATATCGCTACCAGACAAGTATGGAAATAAATACTTATTTACGTTTATTAAAAATCCAACTAAGCTCGAGTTTTGGCGACGACACACTAGAATCGAGCGGCGGCCAGGTTTCAAGATTTTGTTACATGGTTTCAAGCCGAATTTGACTGCCGCATGCGTTTACTGCACACAGATGGCGCCGCTGAGCACAATACTGTATCGGTGAATCTCTTTTGCAAGCAATCTGGCATTAAACGGCAAACAACTGGAGCTGGTACGCCTCAATCCAATGGTAAGGCGGAAAGAATGAATCGCACTATCTTAAAATATGATCGCCCCTGCAACATTCAACAGATGTGTAACAAATCTGTTGAGACCGGTGCGGGAATTCGCCCGAGTTAATTCGACGATGCATTCGTCCATAGCCGAGCCAGGAACGGTAAGACGGACGTAAAAGCTCATAAAACCCACGTTTGTCAGGATCTTACACTTATGCGAAAACATAAGTTGTATGCAAATCTCAAATTCGGTGCATGCTCTTTGGATCTAATGTACCACTTACACATTGGAGCGATGCTGCCGAGTGTGATGTCTTCATTTCGAAACGAGATTCCACGTGCCAACGCCGAGCGAGCTTCGCCGCTTCTCACTGGCAAGGTCCCAGTCTACAAGACAGTTCTCAAGTTTGGATCACCTTGCCAGGTTTGGAGCGACCCTCACAACAAGTGTCTAAAAGCTTACACGGTCAGCGAATATATCTGGGCAAGAATAGAGGGACCAAGGGTTACAAGGGTTTACTCTGTGGTGACCGCTTGGTTACCACATCGCGTCATGTCCCAAACATTGAGATACTTGATGATTCGACCAACAAGCTCATCGCCGATGCACTGCTATGCGAGGCCGATGCTGACCTGAAAGCTATTGCACGTCTCGTTGACATATTGCTAAACAGCAACATGACGCGACACGGGGGGAGTACAACAGTACTAGTCAACCTATACTGATTACAGTGAGGGCGGGGTGCCTCGTGAACCTCCGTACATGACGTGCAGACTCAGATTCTAAGTAGCTAATGAGTATTATCTGTGGGAAAAAGACCTGCAACGCAGAATTGAAATGAAAAAGTGAATCTTTACTAGTGTTGTTACTCTGTGAAACTCATATGCTCTTTTCTATCTGTCCATGATGGCCGAAAGGTCTTGTAGAAACTCCCGTCCTTTTTCAAGGGTCCTTCCTGTCCCTCAGCAGCCGGTTGCGGGTGACTCTTCCAATGAGACGCACCTCACAACTTCAACAAAGGATGTCAAGCGACTTCCAACACTCCTCCCATCTCAGTGATTCAGCACTAAGCCGATGGCATCGCACAATTCTTAAATTCGGGGTGCTTAGAGCGGCTACGTCAGTAGATCAGCATCTATAGCTTCCGTGTCTGCGAACTCCGTCTTTACCTTGCCCTTAGCAGCGTAGTCGCGCAAAAATGTAAGCTTGATATCAACATATGTCCCGTTTGCAGACGCTGCCTCGCTGTCAATTTGTTGAATTGCTGCTTTGTTGTCGATGTCGATGCGCACGACGACATGTGTCTTGACTTGCATGCCAATTGCGAGCATTAGCTCCTTGACCCCCAATCTCTCCACGCCACTAGCCGCAGCAGACACAAACTCGGCTTTCTGCAATTGATAAAGCCACTGCTGTCTGTTTGCGACAGTACCACCCGGCAATTAAACCATTAACAAAGGGAATGCCAGCGCTTACCGACTTTTGATCGTCCACATCTCCCGCAGTCTGCGTCAGTATATGACACAAGCCGAATAGGGGGGGGTTGTCGGACTGTCGACATGCTTCATATGGAGAAATGTCATGCACGTGCCACTGACGTACCGTGCAACGCGCTTCGCCATCTTCCAATCTCTAAGATTCGGTGCGTGGCAACACCGAGTAATCTTGTGGACTGCAAGCGCAATGTCCGGAGCGTGAGCCATACTATACTGCCAGCCAGTAATTGAATTTTTTTGTAGATAGATTTCTTTGAAAGTGTGGTACATTTCGTAGGCAGCAACGTCTGGTCCTCAGAATTGAAAAAATCGTTAATCCCAATAGGAACACGAACACCGTTTAATTTCGAGAGACCGTGCTTGTCGAGCATCTCAACAATTCAATGATTTTGATCAATCTTGAGCCTCCTCTATCACACTGAAGGAAATGCATGCCCAGGAATTTAGACAGTGCGACAAGGTCTTTCAACTTAAGTACGTGCATATCCGTAAGAATTAATCCACCGGATTATTCGTTGCCGCGTGACAATTATATCATTCACGTACACGCCTAATAGCACCGTCTCACCCCCATCCACTTTGTAGAAGACGAAGGCGCAAGTGTCTGTGATGCGTTATTCAAAACCAATAATGATCAGTGTCGACATTAGTAACTCGTTCCAAAGGCGTCCAGACTGCTTGAGTCCAGAAATGCCGCGTGGTATCGTAAACGGACGTGGGTATGTGAGAACGATTACGTTGAAAGGAGTATAGTCGGTAGAGGCATGTATAGCGTCGTTACACCAAATATTTATAGCGTTGCATCGGAAATGTCCATACCGGGCGGAAGCTGAAGCAGATTCTTGTTGTCTATTTCGAGTTATGCCTTGTCAGAAGCACTAGCAACGTCTCTTTACTTCTATTAAATACAAATCAGTCTAAAAAATACTTCCTACTTGGTAAGTGCGCACGAGGAGACGGATTACCGCTCCCGTGGCGACACTTAACCAGAGAACTTAGTGTGTTGGGTGAGGTCGCTTGCGCGCCCACCACAACTACCTCACTGCACGCAAGAGAAGCAGGTTAAACCGCTTCCTCGCTGTGCTAGGGTGTGTGTCTAAGTAGCGCGTGGCAGCATTAAGACGTGCCCAACTACAGTAATCGACTCTGGTACTGCAGCAAGATGTACCATCTTGCTGAATCTGTCAACAAAAACAAGGATTCCATTGTTTTTGTGATCGTCTTTGGGAAATCCGAAGACGAAGTCCATTGATACGGACTGCCTACACTCTGCCGGAAGTGGGAGAGGTGGAGAGGTGCACGGGATGAAGGGCTAGGTTTCACCCGTTGACGTATTTTGCAAGCACGATTGTACTTGCGCACGAACTGATACTGGCGGGGACAGTAAATGTCGCGACTTACTGTGAGGCAAGTCTTCCCACGTCCACGATGCCCACTTGTAGGTGCATCGTGACACTCATACATGATGCGCAAGCGCAAATCATTGTGAGTCGGGACGACGACACGTGGGGTGTTGCCGGTAATGGCTGTGTAATACAATAAGCCGTTACGTGTTGTGTATCGATCGGATGACGATCGATATAAAGCCGGTAGATCTTTAAAAGATTTATCGGATGGATTCATTAAATGATCCATCAGACAAAGAAGGTCCTTATCTTCTTTATAGGCTTTCTTTATTTCATCAACTAAGGTTGATGATGGAACACTCGTAGTGAGTGTTGCAACAGTAAGATCACTTTTACTGTTGGGGTGCACTGCTGACTCGAAATCGGGTCGGCGTGATAACGCATCAGCGACGACATTAAGTCGTCCTGGTTTATATTCGACGGAGAAGTTATACTCCGCGAAGAAGGATAGCCACCTCGCCATTCTTTGCGAGAGGTGTGGGCTATTGACGGCCGTGCGTAATGACGCATGGTCCGTATATACGAT
>NC_090613.1:4131636-4171928 GCF_004359215.1 Bremia lactucae
TCTCATTCGAAGGCTCATAATCAGCCGCCTGACGGGTATCAGGCGACTGTTCCATCCTCCCCGAGTCGGCCATTTCGTCCGACTCGCACTCATAATCGACCTCTAAAGAGGGGTCGTACTCACGTGGTGAATCACCACGTGCACTCGCAACACCAAGTGTTGTGCGAGTGGAAGACACTACGGTAGACGGAACGTCTACCGCAAGAGATAACAATGCGTCACCCGCGGCTGCACGAACCGCAGCCGAAGGTTCAACACTATCCTCACCCCGCATGAATTGTTCCTTCATGCGATGGAATTTAAAATGATGGATCTGACCAATCAAAATCATTTTAAAAATTAAGTGGTCATTTAGCGACCACTCCACCTAATGACATTCAGAGTGATTGTCGTTTAAGGGAGGGGTGATGTAACGGGGTGTATCGTTACATGAAATTAACAATAAAAGATTGTTAATTAATATTATCCAAAAGGTAGATAATATTTGGAGGAAATTACTTTAAATAGTAATTTCCTGAATTCTTATCCATAAATAGGTATAGACCATTATGTCTATTTATTCCGCAGACTAATCAGCTGTAGAAGTAATCAAAGAGAGTTACGAGATAAGATAGATAAGAATTCATTTACATGTTTAGTATTAGTTTATAGTTAAGACAACATTTACAAAGATAGATTAACAAGACACTTAACTATATTAATACAGTTTTCATTTTACACTCTTAAGCTAACTTGCCTTAAGAGAAGTCTTCCTCTATACGTACAGTGTACGTCACCTAACGAGAGGCACCACTCACATCTGAAGCAGTGTGAAGTGGACTTGTACTGAAACAGTACAAGTCGCAGTGCCCCGTTACAGGTTCGGTATATGCAGAACCTCTGCCCCGAGGCGTCAGGAAGTGCGATTCTGTATGATCGAAGCTCCTTTTGGCTGATCAATAGCCATGCGTCTGTCGTTCTCAAAGTCCAGAAAGCGCGGTGGACTGACGGTGGATCAAAATCTTTATTTGAGAAATTCGTTGGTGCCAGCGTGTCTCCTTGGGTGGCACGCTTGACAATGGCTTGCTCTTTTTTTTGGAGTTAGAATAGTGGAGGGCGATGCGTTTCTTGGTCGCGGCGCCCGGGGTCGCGTCTTTAAAGTCACTGGGCAAGGTAAAGAGCTTTTCGCTTTGAAAATTGTGGAGACATGCTTCATTGCATCTCTTTATCGAGAGGAAGAGGCCTTGAAGCAGGCCCAGGAAACAGGCTTGACGACTCGCCTCGTAGGAAAACGCATTGAGATTCCTGGTGGCGCTGCGTTATTACTGTCTCCTGTTGGGATACCTTTGCCTCGCCCAGCGACCCGATCTGATTTGGCGAATCTTTATCGGCTGTTGTGGCAGCTTCACGCGAAAGACCTAGTTCATGGAGATCCTCGCGTGGCAGAATGTGATCTTTTACGGAGAACAGCCTTTCTGGATTGATTTTGTAGATGTTCGTAAAGCGAGTCCCAGTTTGCGAATGCTTGATGCAGAAATTCTAACGCAGTCCATTCTTCATGTTTCCCGAGACTTGCCGTTGCAAATAGAGCTACAGGAGACGTTTGAAAAGTATGGCAGTTACCCAACGCAAGAGAATCTTAATTGTTTGGTCGAATTAGTCTTCCAAAGGCTGAATTGGCGATCGAAAGGTTTACATTCGCACTAGTGTGAAGAAGTGATGTCGTTCGAGCCCAAAACCAGACTCTATTTTTACACATGAGGTTATATATTTTATGTCATATCGACTGTCGTCATCTTCTACCTAGTCCTCCTCCCGACAAAAAAAAGTCGAAACTTGCGTCTTAAGACGTCATCAGCAACCACTTTGTCGAACCGAGTCTCTACCTTCTTAACGACGTCTGACTCGACTCTCACACGATACTAAAGAGCAGTCTTGGTACACTTTAATTGTTGCTAAGGGAGAAAAGATGATACGACAAAATGCCACGATAATATTTGTCATGACCAAGGAAAAGAGAGTCCACGGAGCTACAAGCAAGCAAAGTTCCCTGCAGAGTTTTTCCGACTTACTCACCAGATTCCAATCGATCTCTTTGATGGATGGTAGACAGAGCCTTGGCAGTGACGAATAGTCTCGATATGCTTAGAAAAGTATAGAGAGAGCTTACGGAAGAGCTTGCCTGCGCATTTTAAAAGGAAAAGGCTGCGGGATGCAAAGCCAAACTAGCTGTGAGATAGAGCGGGAAAATCGAGTGGCTCGGTTATTTGTGAAACAAGGAAGACCTCAAGTCTTAGATAGATAATAGGAATGGAATTTTCCGAGTCACGGAATAAAACGCTAGACGCTTTGATACTTAGGCTTCCAACAATTCGGAACATAGTGAGGCTTGTTTGTGGCGGCGGAGACAACAGAGCCTGTCACCGCCGACACGTCGAGACAAAATCTGATAGGAAGCTCTTGCTTAAAAGCCTCTGACTGCAATGCTTTTGTCCAAAACACAGAACAAAGAGCTCCGAGCTGTTTTGTAACACGTAAAGAATATCTTAAATACCTGGGAGAAACTTGTCCGATCCAATCTGTGTTCCAAATCTTTGATTGTTGCATGTACAAGGGCTTTGACGGCCTTACATCGTCACCAACGACCGTAAACTACTGAGAGAATGTGCGCAGGTTCGATCAGTGTACCAAGGTAGACCGAGAGATGGCCAAAGACGACACGATTCGTTTGTGAAGCCCTGACATGTATCTCGCGAACAGCTTGAAGCAGTTTGAGAAAGCAGAACAAGCCCCACAGCGAAAGGAGAGCTGCCTCGGTGATCGAAATCATTCGATGAAAGACCCATTAAACGTTGTCATGCTTAAATACAGACGAAAAGCGATCGATGGCTTCGTACAGAGATGCATTTTTGTTGTGATCAGGTGCTGCAGCCTTTGATGTAATTCGAAGTGAAAATACAATTTCAGTCCAATAGTCCCTGCGCTCAAGCTCGTGAGCATGTGCGCTTTGTTCACAATAATTGCATCCTTTCCGTGTGGCTAAGAGATTGCAGAGGACTTGAATTATTCCCGATGGTACACGACTTCATATCATGTTTTAAGCATGAGATCGATCCATTATTGATCCATCATTGATGTGCTTAGTGCTTTTAAGTCACAGAACGCGACGTCGACGCTTGTGCGTGAGTCATAGTAAACATCTGTGCATTTATTTACCTTCCGAATTACAAGGAGCATCTCCAAATTATTTGAACCTCAATCGACTTGATAAATTGAGGTCCTTATCTGATGTGAGACTTTTTGGTTGCAAAGAACACAACAGCAAGCGGATACATTTTGTAATGAAGCTTGGTTTGACGCCTTTATTACTCCTTTTTTCGACAGAGCTCTTGCCAACTGGCACATGGTGTTTGATAATAGTAAGCAATATGCATGGTTGACTTAATCAAAAAATGTGTCAAGGAGTACAGATACGAAATCAATCCAGAAAGGCTGTTCTCCGTAAAGGATCACATTCGCCACGCGAGGATCTCCATGAACTAGGTCTTTCGCGTGAAGCTGCCATAACAGCCGATAAAGATTCGCCACATCAGATCGGGTCGCTGGGCGAGGTAAAGGTATCCCAACAGGAGACAGTAATAACGCAGCGCCACCAGGAATCTCAATACATTTTACCGCAAGGCGAATCGTCAAGCCTGTGTTATGGGCCTGCTTCAAGGCCACTTCCTCTCGATAAAGAGATGCAATGAAGCATGTCTCCATAATTTTCAAAGCGAAAAGCTCTTTACCTTGCCCAGTGACTTTAAAGACGCGACCCCGGGCGCCGCGACCAAGAAACGCATCGCCCTCCACTATTCTAACTCCAAAAAAAAGAGCAAGCCATTGTCAAGCGTGCCACCCAAGGAGACACGCTGGCACCAACGAATTTCTCAAATAAAGATTTTGATCCACCGTCAGTCCACCGCGCTTTCTGGACTTTGAGAACGACAGACGCATGGCTATTGATCAGCCAAAAGGAGCTTCGATCATACAGAATCGCACTTCCTGACGCCTCGGGGCAGAGGTTCTGCATATACCGAACCACTTGACCAAACGCAGGATATGGCGAATTGACTATGGCTCAAGGCGAAGTTCTCATCTTTTTCGGTATACGTCGCCAAATATCAGCGAGACGTCAATGACAATAGCGAAACTGATCATGGAGATGAAGAGCGCGAATTGCGGGTCAAGCGAGGAAGATATTTGCGCGACGATTCTTGATGTTTTCCCGCTTGCCACGAGAGCTTCATTTAAGCATTTCGAATGTCGATTGCGTCATTCAGTGTTAAGGACCTTGTGAGCAAGTTGATTGCTGAAGAAGTGCGTCAGAACGAGTCGACGCGCATCGAGGAAGCTACGGCACTACTAATAAGCAACAATATTGAAACCAATACAAAAAAGAAGCCCGGTCGCAGGACCAAGGCTTCGTCTCATACGTGCTTTAATTGTGTCAACATGGGCCACTATGCTGATTTAAGAGACGAGGAAAGTCGAGTGACGACGAGCTATCAAACGTTGTTTTTCACACAGCGGAAGCAGTTCAAGTGTTGCGTGAATTATCGACATCAGAGCCTCGACTCACCTGTGTAAAGACCGCGAATCGTTCATGGAGTACGAAGTAGCAGAACATTCGATGTATTTATTTAGCACAAAGAAGAGCGCACAATTGAAGGTTTTTGGACACGGATTTGTGGCACTAGGCGTGTGGACCGGTCGAGCATGGAGAAATACACGCTTCGAGAAGACTCTTCGTGTGATAGATTTAAACATAAATTTCCTAATAGTGACAGCTGCGACTGCCCGGGGCATGTCCATCGAGAGAACGGAAGACAAGTGCATCGTGAAGCATACAGGAAAGCCTGTGGGGACAGGCTCGAAAAGAGGCAAGCTTATCTACCTTAACACGGACCCTGTAGAAGAATGTCACGTCGCAACTGGCGAAGTTGGAGTGTGCATAGACGTCTTGGCCACATATACCAACGAATGTTAAACGATACGATTAAAGGCGGCCGTATCCACGGTGCTGCTGCTGAAGCAGAAGGTGTTTGTGATGTGTGCGCAACAGCTTCGCAAGTCAAGAAGATCTTTTACACGAGTGAGGCAGTTTAATTAGCTAGGCGATAGTGGATGCTCTGAAAGCATCGTGTGCTCAGACGTGACTGGACCAATCAGTCCAGCATCGAAGTCCGGTTTCAATTATATTGTGAACTTTATTATAATGAAGAGCCGATTTGTCACGATCTACCTCATGCGCATGAAGAGCGAAGTACCGGAAGCTTTTAATAAATTCTGCAAGGAAGTAAAATCGGCGGCAGACACGAAAATCAAGGTGCTGCGCAATGAAAATGGTTGTGAGTTTTGAAACACTTCCATACAAGCAATTTGTGGCAGGCGCGTAATCAGCAAGAATATACGTGCCATATAATCTACAGCAAGATGGCATGGCGGCGTATGAACAGGATCCTGGACGAGATGACTAGATGATAAGATGCATGCTTAAGGATAGCGGTCTGGGCAAAAGCTATTAGTGTGAGGCAATGATGATGGCAGCGAACTCAGAAACGTTTTGTCAAATTCGTCCAATAAGAACTCAAGTTATTTTAAGATATGATTCAAGCCGGAGCCGTGTATTGAGCACATGCGCGTGTTTGATGCCTTGCGCATAAGCGCAAGAAGCTGGACGATTCTGGCGTCAAGTGCTATTGTCCTTGGAAACGCCGAGGAGCCAAACTATACCGGCTTCTCAATGCAAGCGATGGGTCAATCGTTATTTTCACGAAGTCTCACGTTCGATGAGCAAGCTGCAAGGATCCACGAAACAAGCCAAGCCGAGTGTGTCCTTGTCAGGATGAGGGTAAATTACGACTGAATTAAAATTAGTTTAACTAACCGATACTTTTGGTATACTCCTTAAGGTATCGCCTATCCTTAATCTAATTCTTACTGAGTATCATCTCTCCTAATTGCGCAAACCTTTTTACTTGTGTTTATTATGGCGCATATGTAAAATTGAATTAAAGAAAATGAATGGTTTAAAAGGTAAGTCGAAATGAGTGGTCAAGGGCTGAGCAAGATGACTGGTCCTTACATCCTCCCCGATTTGATCTCTCGTTGACGCTGATTGAAGTTGGCGACGAGATCCTTCCAGTGGGAGATATGGCGAATATTTTTCTCTTTTTCCCAACTGGCTTCTTCCTTAGTTTCGCCATGCCATTGTACGAGCCAGTATGGTTGACGATTGAACTGGCTTTTCTTCAAGAGACGTTCAATAACTTGAAGATGATCCGCTGTGCCATTATCCACGAATTTGGATGCTTTCGGTATCGGACGACTTCGAAATTTTTCTGGTGTCGGTTCATACTTTGATAGATTATCGACATTAAAGGTTGGATTAATCTTATTCATACTTTGTGGTAACTTAAGCCTTGCCACATTCGGATTATTCATTTTGATAATTTCGAATGGTCCCACCTTTCTTGCCGCAAACTTAGCTCGTGGTGTCCCCATATCTTTCGCAGCATGTTTCAACGATATTCTGCGAGTATCAAGCATAACTAGATCTCCAACCTTGAATTTAACTTGATTTATTCGGCGTTTTTGATCGTAATATTGCTTTTGCGAAGCTTGTGCTTTTAGGAGATTTCTGCGAGCCTGATCGATGATCTTTGTTCGTTCTTCGATAAACTCTTTTGCGTATACGTCAATCTCCTTTGGTTGACTGTTCCAGCCTAGAGCCTTTTGCCATGTAGAGCGTTCCTTTCTTCCCGTATCTATTTCGAAGGGAGAGTATCCCGTGGATGCACTAACCAGTGTAGAGTGCGCATACTCTATGCTTCCCAAGTGTTCGGTCCAGTCAGTGCCATGGTAAGATACCATGCATCTGAGTGCGTCTTCTACCACAAGGTTCTGTCGCTCGGTCTGTCCATCGGCTTTAGCCCGATGAGCGGTTGTCATACTTAGACGAACACCGATGATCGTCATCAAAGACTTCCAAAACATGAACGTGAACTTGCTATCTCGGTCACTGATGATAACTTTTGGAAGACCATGGTGTCGAACTACATCATCAAAAAATACTTTTGCTGTTGTGCATGCATCATCCTTAACGTGCACTGCTGCGTACTTCGTTCGTTTGGAAAACTTATCGACAACAGTTAGGATGGCATCAAATCCATTGGACATAGGAAGCCCTGTTATGAAGTCCATTGACACCACTTGCCAGCAAGCCTCTGGTATTGGAATTGGCATAAGCAATCCGTTTTTTTCGTTGATTATCATGTTTCCAACGTGCGCAGGTTTCACATGTTTTGACATATTCCTTGACGTCTTTCTGCAACGATTTCCAGTAATACCACTGAGCCACTTGCAAGTATGTTCTGCGATTGCCCGGATGAGCAGCTATTGCCGAATCATGATATTCCGATATTACTTTCGTTCGCAAACGATTGTTGCTGGGCACGCAAAGACGTGTAAGCTTATTTGACGTGCGCAAAAACAGCAAGACTTCTTGCTTGACAAACAATGAGCTTGCTTCTGAGTTTTTCCATGCTTCTTTAAACTCAGCATCTCTGGCGTAGCCTTGTTGAATTAGCTTGCGAACTTCTGGTGACAACTCAACATACGACGCTGTCATTAAGGTGGCAACTTGCAGAGCCTCAGCCTCCTCTCGGGGCAGAGTGGCACCGAGGGTGAGCAAAGTAAACGTGTACCTCGTTGTTGGCAACTAGAATCGCACTTATGGAAGTGGATATTGTCCACGACAGTATCATCAGGCCGGCGCGAAAGCGCATCAGCTACGACGTTTAAAGCACCATTAATGTGGTGTATAGTAAACGTATATTGAGCGAAGGTGGTCAAGTATCGAGCCAATTTTGGCGAGACTTTCGGATGATGAAGCAGCCAAGAGCAGGCGCTATTGTCCGTGAAAATCTCAAACTGGTGACCATAAAGGTAATGACGCCATTTGTCTAACCCCGCCTTAATTGCAAATAGCTCCTTTTCATGAGCAGGCCAATTAATCTCATGGACTCCAAGCTTCTTTGAATAAAACGCTATTGGATGGTCATGTCCATTGAGAAATTGCGATAAAACACCTCCCACGCACGACCCTGATGCATCCGTAGTCAGTACAAATGGGCGTGAAAAGTTGGGCAGAGTCAGCACAGGTGCAGCTTGTAAGGCAGACTTCAGCCTTGCGAAGGAATCTTCCTGTTCTGCATTTCACAGCCATGGAGAATCTTTCTTAACAAGATGACTCAGTGGCAGAACTATGTGCGCAAACTGATGAATAAAGCGGCGATAATAACCAGCAAGACCAAGAAAACTTTGCAATTCCTTTACGGAGGTCGGTGGTGGCCATTTAGCCATTGCTTCCGTCTTCGTTTTATCAACGGATAATCCTTTGTTGGAAATAGTGTGCCCCAAAAAGCTGACCTCTTGACGCGCAAACTTGCACTTGCCGATGTGAGCGAATAGCGTTTCCTTGCGTAATACTTCGAACACGATAGCAAGATGGCCAAGATGTTCGTCATAAGAGACGGAAAATATGCAGATATCATCCAAATATACCACAACAAATGGGAACTTTCCAAAAAGTACACGCATCAAGCGCGACCAAATGCCAGGCATTCCAGCAAGACCCATCGGAGCAACGCACCACTGATACGTCTCATTTGATGTACGAAACGCAGTGTACTTCTTGCTATCCGGATGGATACGCATCTGATGGTACCCCTGAGCTAAGTCAATGACTGTGAAATAGCTCATACCTTGCATTTTATCGAACAATTCATTGATTCGCGGCAAAGGTATTTTAGGGACGACTGACTTTGAGTTGACGTAACGAAAGTCAATCACCCAACGAAGCAAAATGTTTGCGTTTCCGGATCGAATCCATTCCGAACGAGATACACTCGTACCGGTTTTTGGGTCCTTTTTAGGAATACCAAAGATGTTTGATACCCACGGCGAGTCTGAAAGCTCGATCCATCCGCGGAAAGGTTCTCATCGACAAACTTCTGTAAAGCATGTTGTTCAACTTGTGAAAGTCGAAACGGCGGACGATTACTCGGTTGCGCACCGGGTTGCATATTGAATTCAAATTCAACTGACCGATTAGGAGGCAATGAATTCGGTAACTTCTCCGGAAATACATCTTTATAGGAATCAAGTAAAGACTTCAACCGTTTTTCCCGAGGTTTTGTAGATTCCGATTCTTGACAAATTTTGACACGATAGACCTCTTCGTATTTTGATGTCTTCAATTTCCTTGAAAAGTCGGCAGAGGAAATAATGACCGGTTCAAAAACCTCATCCTGTGGTATGTTACCACCTTTGAACGAAACTTGATGAGTACGCCAATTTATTATTGGCTCGTGCGCAGTAAACCAAGGCTTACCCAGAATTACATCTTGGGAATTGCTCATTGGCCACTCGATGACCGGAATGTCAGAAAATTGATTACCATCAAAGAAGATATTTGCGACTCCTTTCTTCACCTTTCTTTTGGTGGTATTAGTGCCGTCGAAACGAGTGACTTGAATTGCCACTTCAGACGTGACGCGTTGCAGCAACCCCGGCTTCACCACATTGCATGTGGCGCCAGAATCGAGCATTATTTTAACAGCACGATCGTCAAGATGACCCTTTTTGACGATCAAATCTTTTCCCGTGAAGGAAGCAAAGTCAGCTTCACTTAGTGTAGTGATATGTTCATCTGACACAGTCGCGATGGTTTCTTCTTCGACTGACTCATTCTCGAAATAGTTGACGTTTGCACGCTCGCGACGATATCCGTTGCCGCGACTATTTTGCTGGTTCCTGCGCTTGTAACACTGCTGAATCGTGTGCCCCATTTTTTTGCAGTACGCACACTTTGGTTTATTTGGACGTCGGCTATGGACGCGAGAAGACCTATGAAATGGCCGAGCATTGTCGATTTCCATCAGCTCTGGCTCATTGTTTAATTCTCTGGCCACATTTGGTGGACCAGGACGAGGGGTTGTTGCGATATGGTGATTATAACCAACCGAATGTGCGCGTTCAAAGTCGAGCGCCACAGTAATAGCCTCCGACAGTGTATTTCCCCGTCGGTATCGAACTTCTTCTTGCGTTCTTGTTTTTAATCCTCGTTGAAAATAGATTATTTGGTCTATCTCAGTCATGTCCTCAACTTGCGAAATAATGTGTCGAAATTTCGCAATGTAGTCCATTAAGCCTTTGCAACTGGCTTGTCTCAGCCGATGCAGGTCGTCTCGAAGACGTTGCTGTAGATCCGCAGGAACAAATTCCTTTTCCACTGCTAGAAAAAACTCGTCGACTGAGTGAATTTCTGATTGATGCAGCAAGAACCATTGTGCTGCTGGTCCGCGCAATGAACTTCCTAGTACGGCAAGTACTTGAGGAGCCATTGCGTCTTCTCTCCACTTCGTACCGCGCGCAATAAAATATCGCTGTACTTGCGCGTAATAAAGTCGAACCGACTCTTCACTCCTTCCGCTATACGTCGGTATTCTTAGCCCGTCCACCTTAAGCCCACCTTCTTTTTGGGAGTTAGCCAAGGATTTGATCAACTCTTGTTGTTGCTGTAGCATATGCATCATTTGCTGCATTAGCTCGGCGTTTGAGAAATGGCTCATATCGGAAGAAGATGTGTTCGGAACTCTTAAAAGACTTAGTTGTTTAGTTTATTTAGGTCTCTTAAGTTAAACCGAAGATCCTTTAAGATGGTGCGCTCGGCTTCTTCCAAAAGCGCGTCTACTTCGTGTAGCGGAGCTGATAAGGTGGACCCTTGCTTGGGCAGGCAGGCTTTCTCCTTGGTGAGTTGCTTTGCTAAGATCTTTGCAATGCGCCGAGTCTTTTGTAAAGACGCAAGCAGATCGTTCGCAGTCTTTGAAGACTTTTCACCGTACTCAAAGAGGAAAGCCTTACTGCAGTCAAACGGAATCTGAGAAGTAGCCTTTCTCTTCTTGCTCATAGAACTCAACGACTTACTTTAGCTCTTAGGCGTAATGCGTTAGAGATTAAACCTTATCCCAGATGGATTAACTGTTTCACCGAGTTAAGCCGGACCCAACCTCACACAGACTAAGCGACTATATCTGCCTAGGCAGACGCTTAGAATTACAGTGGATACTGAAAGCCACACACTCAAAACTGCTACGCAGCGCTTCCAAAGGGATGGAGCCGTTGACTGCGAGCGGAAATTCCCACGCTACAAGCAGTATCTTATTGGCTGCGAGCGGAAATCTCTCACGCTACAATCAGTACTTTGCAATCCAACGCAGTAGTCCCACGAAGCGCGAAAGGCGAAGAAGCAAGCCTACAGCGAAGAGGCAAGCGGACGGCGAAGAAGCGGCAGACGGCGGAGAAGCGGGCGGAGGACGGCGGAGAAGCGGGCGGAGGACCAACAAGTGCTACCACTTGTCAGGATGAGGGTAATTACGACTGAATTAAAATTAGTTTAACTAACCGATACTTTTGGTATACTCCTTAAGGTATCGCCTATCCTTAATCTAATTCTTACTGAGTATCATCTCTCCTAATTGCGCAAACCTTTTTACTTGTTTTTATTATGGCGCATATGTAAAATTGAATTAAAGAAAATGAATGGTTTAAAAGGTAAGTCGAAATGAGTGGTCAAGGGCTGAGCAAGATGACTGGTCCTTACAGTCCTCGACATTATTGATGTGGTGGAGAGCGACAACCTAAATGGAGACATGTCGCCAATAGAGGAACTTTGGACACCACCGCTACGCCCAAGTCAGACACATCAAAGGGAAGCAGGGTCATCAGACCACGTACCTACACGGGCTTCAAGTACTCTAGGTAGCGATGGTTAGGGAAAATGGATGGTGCATCCGGTACGCAAGAAGCAAGGCGAGGTGCGCTGCGAGCAGGAATATCCAAACTACCCCCGAAGAATATTTAAATTAAATGACTATGAGAACGACTACGACGCGCTATACTGCCTCAACGCCGAGGACAATGACGGTGCCAAACGATGTCGTACCGTGAGGTGATGGCTAGCAAATACAAGATTCAGTGGCTTGAAGCATTGAGGAGCGAAATGAAATTTCTGGAGATGCACAAGACGCGGTAGCTTGTGGAAATGCCGCAAGGACAGAAGGCTATTGAGTCCAAGTGTTATTTTTAATTAGACGCAACAAAGCGTATAAAATTTATCAAGTTCAAGGTATGGCTCGTGGCACACATCGACCCGGCATTGATTATGTAGACACATTCGCTTCAGTGGCACGAAAAGAATCCATATATACTGCAGTCGCGATTGCCGCGACTGAGAATCTCGATGCGGAGAATTTTGATATGTATACAGCATTTCCTTATGGTAAAGTCGTAAAAGAGATTTACATGGATCAGCCGGACGGCTTCGAAATCTCGGACAAACCAGCTCATAAATGTCTTCGTGTAATGGCATTGTTGGGAACCAAGCAAGCTGCACGTCTGTGGAATAACAAGCTAAACCAGCACTTGGAGGACCAAAGCTTCGAAAGCTCTGCGGTAGACCCATGCGTATAAGTCCGAAAGTCAACGGTTGAATACAGCATTGTTGTCATATATGTAGAAGACTTAATTATCTCCAGCAAAAGCGCAGAGCATATCGAAACGATGAAGAGTGCATCGAAGAAAGTATTCGGCATCATGGAACTTCAGGAGCTCAAGTATCGTGTAGGAATCAAGACCCGTCGCGGCAGAAGCCGCAAGATGATCACGATAAACTCGCGCGCATACACCATGCGACTTTTAGAAAAGTTTTGCGTCAAGAATTGCAAGGAAGTACCCACTCGAGCAGACAGTAACTCGAACCTTGTGAACCCGACGGACAAGTGAGCGATCGTATCCAAGTTTCCCTATCGCGAACTTGTGGGAGCGCTCATGTATGTATCAACGTGTACTCTCCCGGACATCGTTCATGCTGTTGGTGAGGTGGCCACGTTCTGCGTACACTATCAGAAGCCGCACTGAATTGCAGCCAAAATGATCGTAAATTATTTGGAGACAACTCAACACATTGGGATCGGCGCGAGCAAGGGAAAGCTCATTATTTTGGCTGATTGGGCTGGCGATTTGTTTACGCGACGTTCGACAAGGCCGATATACTGACGAAACCGCTTGGAAATGACAAGCACAGCAAGTTCGTTGCAAGTCTTAAGATGAACAATGGAGAGTGTTGAAGGTGATGTTGCAACTCGGTAATTACAAATGTGTACGTGCAGGAAAGGAAAGAATTTTTGCATAATTTGATTGATTGTCTGTATACAATGTGTATGATATCAGCAGGAAAAGTTAGGTTGGATTCTATCCACATTGTAGCTCAGTTGAAAGTCGGTCGTATATTTATCTGTAACACAACTTGTACCTACTCGGCTTTGGCTAAGATATTTTACAACGTATCCATTTTAATCTGATTTTTCTTTCATTTTTTCAGTTTTGATTTCAATTCTATCCCTGGGGCTTATCTGTGCTTTATCATATCCGGGAATTAAAAAGTCTGCTCCAATTTAATTTTGTGGCTGGTGCGGGAATCAAATCCGTGGCCTCTAGGTCACCAATTCAATACTTAATCACTACACTAGGGTGGGACCCCTACATCTTTAATACTCTAGATGATCACAAGTTGCCCCTAGCATATAGAGTTAAGTCGAAAATAGCTACGAACCGTCGAAGAGCTCAACAGTCGCAAAGTCACACGCTTCCTTTCTCAAAGTCATGTATTTTCATCCCTTGCAAAAGCTAGACACAGGGACTATCGATCACCCTACCTGCCGCATGCGAACCGGGCGCTCTACCATTTAAGCTAAGTGCCCGGTCCACATTGTAGCTCAGTCGGTAAGATGCGCCAGCACTAATCAAGATGTCGCTGATTCGAGACTCTACAATGTTCGGAAGCTTAAGCCTATAAGGAACTGATGCTTGCAGTTCATCAGCGCTATCCTACCAGATAGTGACGCCCTCATTTCTCCCCTGTGACTTACAACATTAGTAAAGTGACGTAGCTACAAATCAATGGACGATGAGAAGTGTTTTCTAGTCGAACGCCTCTTAAATTGCCGTGGGTTCGAACGCGATACCTCGTTCGTTGACGAGGGCATCCATACTTCTTACCTCTTATAAGAAATGATACGAATTACTACACTATTAAAAAACTGACGATGAAACGGAAAAATCCTTTACATCGCCCCTCCTAAACAACAGTAACTATCGTGACTGATGCGAAGTACTAATATGTCTTTCACTGTAAGTTGCGATTTGTTTTTGCTTCTCAATTCCAACTTTTCGTTTGCGAATGGTTTCATAACTTGTTTGCGTTGCCTGTGAGGCGGCAAAGCTGGCAGCTAGGTCCGCCCCGCCTTCAAGTAAATGGCTAGCAAAGCACGACTAAGTGCGGCTGCCAGCCATGCAAATGTTATCAGTAGACGCTCATGCTACTGTGGGGAGTTCGTCACCTTTACTCCAATTGAAAGAGACTGGTACGAGTCGGCGTCCGACTCGGTGTCCACTGTCAAGACCTCCGGTTCGTCCGGGACCGAGCCCATTAAACCCACGGGTTCGGAGTGACAGCCAAATATATGATGGCGGCGTTGTTAAGCTCGTCTGTTTGGTAAAGTGTCATCTTGTGATGGCTCCATCGACGACGACAACTCTGATGATGCTGCAATGTATCACCAGTTACGAAGTGATCGTAAAGGCCACTCTGAAACGAAGGCTGCCGGTGGTGCTAGCAAAGTGATCACTTCGAACGCAAAGTGAGCTAAAGTGCTAACATTTACCATGGGGAGCGGAACTGTAATGCGTTGCGGTATACATCCAAAAAGAAACCCTGGTTGCCCTTTACAGGCAACTTAGTTTGTTGGTCTGGTATGACCAACAAACGATACCTATTCCGTTGTTGGACTCATCCAGGCTTCACAAGCCTGAAGAGGACAAACAAAATTCTTCATCGATGCCTTTTTTGCATCGATGGTACCTTTGCAAGCGTGCGAAGGATGTAACTCTTTTGTTTAAAGCTTGGAAAACATTCATTCAGAATGTTTTAAGCCCAGGCCGTGAGGTCTGGCTTGACAAACTGGTCACTTTCGTGACCGATTTGAAAGGCGGACTTTTGTTGGTGTACGCTACAAGCTGCACTGTTTGTCCAGAGAGGCAGGCCTGTCTTGCCTCTCGTGAGGGATTTTTTTCATTGCTGTCTTTAAGGGTGCAGTCCATGCCCCTAAGAATATCTACTTCCTTATAGCCCGTCATTTTTTGAGGACGTGCATCTCTTCCAATACGCGAGGGATTGAGATCTCCAATCCGTCAACGAACGCGGGAAGCGCGTGTTCTCTGATAGGCCCTCCGAGGAATAGGATGGCTTTCGTCGCATATCGAACGAGAACCGAGACGTCCAGCACTAGTTGAAAGCGAACTCCCCAGCTATCATGCGATGTTGAATAACCTCTCCAACGAGCGAGGTAACGCGTTCGAACCCACGATAATTTGTGAATTGTTCGACTAGAAAACACTGTCTCACCACTCGAATTAGTCAAAGGATGTGAAAGGGGAAAAAATGAGTTCGCCTTATTCGACGAACCCGAGTCATCGCCGTGATTTGGATCACGTCCTTGGGCATTTACGGGACGAAGCTGATCACGAACAGCGTAAACAGCTGTAAAACCGTGCGCAAGTTGCGGTTGATCAACTGTTGCACGAACGGACGCATCAATTCCTCCGAGACGATCTAGTGGCCGCTCGTCAAGAGATATCATCCTTGAAGGATGAAGTAAGGCGTCCGCTTTGTGGGAACCAGACTTTGTCCCGAGATCATCAGCTTTTGAATCGGGAACATCAGTGTTTGGCTGATGCCTAAGACCGTGCCAATTTGATTTGGTGCGTGAAGAAGCCGCGTACTGATGATACGGGCGGAGACGTCCAACGTACAACGTAGGATGCGTACGCATTGTTTTGGCGGTGCTGTACACGAAAGAGGGGCAGATATACCTGGGCTGTAATTTATTACTGCCCACATTCCCACTACAAGATTAGATAGGTTTACCGTAGATAGTAGGACTAGATCGCTAACTTTAAATTTAAATAAAAGAACGTTTGCTCTTCTATTTTTGTCAAAGATCTGTTTCTGTCGGTCCACCGCATCAGCGATGAAATCCTGCGCAAAGAACCGCTCAATTTTTAGCCCGCAGGAATTTTCCTGCTGCTTCGGGTTTAGTTTTGTTTTCAGTGCGACCGGTGCGCATTGCGGAGATGTCATTCTCCTATTTATAAGAGCATTATTGTTTCTACTAATATTATATTTTTTAATGCAGGTTTCAAAAGTCGTTTTCGTATTCAGCAAAAGCCTTATCGCTAGTCTTGATTGGAGTCACTCTCAAACAAGGTGGGTATACGTGGATGGCGTAAACCATTCACGGAAAACGGTGTAAGCTTGGTTGAGCGTGCACTGAATTGTTGATGGTAAATTCTTCAATCGCGAAGAACTCGCTTCAACTCGCAGAAGAGTGAACGTATCCGCGAAGTATTTTTTTTGAGGAAAAGGTTTCCACGTTTTGTCTGACCATCTGTTTCAGGATGTTCAGAAGCTGACATCTTCAACTGTTCCAAGTGATTTGAACATAGATTGCCAAACCTCCGCCGTGAATTTGGGTTTCGATCTGAGACCAGCTCAGGGGGTAACCTATAGAGTCAAAATATCGTGTCAACAAAGAACGAGCACAGCCTTTGGCTGTGATCGACACCGATAAATGCAGCAAGATGGTACACTTCGCTGAAAGATCAACAAACAGAATACCATTATTCTTGTGATCGTCTTCGGGGAAGCGGGAAGACGAAGTCCGTATATACGACTACCAACACTTTGTCAAACCAAGCAGATATTGTCATGGATCACGAGATGAAGCAATGGGCATCCCCCGTTAAGTTTGCAAGCACCTATGTACTTGCGGACGAATTCATACTGGCGAGGCCAGTAGAAATTTCAACTTACCGTGAGATGAGTCTTCTCGCGTCCAAGATGTCCACTTATTGGTGCATCGTGGCACTCATGCATCATATGTCAACGCAAATTATTATGGGTCGGGATAACGATACGAGGTGTGTCACCAGCAATGGCTGTGTAATAGTATGGTGATATGGCTATATTTCGTTGCGGAGTATAACTTCTCCGTGATATACGAACCAAAATAGCTAAATGTCATCGCTGATGACCTTTCGCCCTAGTTCGAGTTTGAGCCGGCTGCACAAATTAATAGTGAGGAGAAGCTTACTTTTGCAATAATCATCAGTGAGCATGAGCCCACTGTTTTAACAATAAATACTTTGACATCAACATTACTTGACGACGTTAGGAGAGCTTATCAAAAAGATTAGGCTCTTAAAGGTTTAATGGGTCGCCTTAAATATCCACCACAATAATCCTTAAAAAAACATGATATTGTATCGATCTTCATCAGACCGATACACAACACGCAATGGGTTACTGTTTGCGAGAGGTATATACTGTTTACGCTCGTGCGTAGAGACGCACGGTCCGTATAAACAATGAGCGATCTATCTCCTAAGAGATAGACACTAAACTTTTCGTGTGCATGTTTCTATGGCAAGGTGTTTATTGTCATGCACTGGATAATTGCGTTCAGCTGGTTAAAGCTGACGTGACGGATAGTAGACGACTTGCTCTGCGCCGTCTGTGTCACATTACATAATTGCTGACGTCACAGACCACATGAATTGGTCAGTCTCTGTCCACAATCGCCAGGATCAGCATTGCATCAAGATTCGCTTAATATTCACAAAGGAGCCCTGACAATCAGCGTTCCATGACCACTTCACATTGCTCTTCTTTGCTGACGAAAAATGTACTGTCATTTCGGAATAATTGCGGGAGTACTTATGTAAGTACGCCACTAAGCCGAGGAACTTTCGAAGTTACTTCACATCGACTGGCACAAGCTAACACGACGCAAATAAGAACAATAATATTCTTGTTGTTGATAGGTTCAGGAAAATTGTAGACCTTGCTGCAGTACCGGAGTCGATCACAATCAAAGGCTGCTCGTTCTTTGTTGACACGATATTTCGACTCGATGGGTTACCCCGCGAACTAATCTCAGATCGAGACCCTAGATTCACGGCGGAATCTTTGCAAACTGTGTTCAAATTACTCAAAACACAGTTGGAAATATCAACTTCTGATCATCCTGAAATATATGGTCAAACGAAGTGTGCAAACCGTATGCTCGAAGTGATACTTCGCGGAGATGTCTACTCTTTACGCGTTAGACCGTGTTCTTCCCGATGATATAATTTGCCATCATAACTCAGTGCATGCTTCTACAAAGCATACACCATTTTTCGTGAACGGCTTACGCCGACCACGTATACCCACCTTGTTTGAGAATGACTATTATTCAAGAGGGGGAGAGACTCGCTCGAGCAAAGAATCTTCTAGCTCTTGCTCATCACGCATTGGCCCTAAGGTCAATGCGAATGATAACATTGTTGATTAATCAAAATTGAAGTGGATAAACTCAGATGGGCAATAATGCCATTGTTAATTTCAAAAACGATGCTGAAAGGCTCACCATCGCAAACAATGATATGAGTGAGAACAATAATGCTCTCACTAAAAAGGACATTGATATATCCGCAGTGCGAACCGGTCGCATTGAAATCTCATATAAAATCGAGTCAGCAGGTGATTTCCTGCTGGCTAGCGAAGCAGTGTTCCGTTTGTACGAGAGTCAGTTGCTGATGCGGTGGATCAACAGAAACGGAACTCTGACAAAAATAGAAGAGCAAACGTTCTTTATTTAATGCTAACAAGTCCTACTGTCTGCGGTAAACCTACCAAAAACACTAGTGACGAATGTGGGCAGTAATAATTTACTGCCCAGGTATATTGGCCCATTTTGTGTATTGCATCGCCAAGGCAATGCATACACGATCGAGCTGCCTCGTGGGATGCGTAAGCATCCTAAGTTTTATGTTGGGCTTCTCCGCCCGTACCATCAGTGCGAGGCTTCTTCCATTTCCGGATTACACACCGGAAGAGTATAGGGCATTCGCCAAAGCCTGACGGTCCCGAGCCAAAGGCTTATGGTCTCGGGACAGAGTTCGGTCCTTATGAACCAGACGATCCACTTTTTCTTCCATGAAAGAGATCTTCTAACGAGCTGTCACCAGATCGTTTGGAGAGACAGATGTGTCCTTTTGTTTGCCAATAAATTAGTCGCAACCTGCGCACAAATTATCAACTGCACACGAGAAATATTACTAACCGTCACTGTTAACTCGAGGCGACGGTATCGCTCGTGATCAATGTCCTCCATCAAATAGTGAAGGGATATGATCCAAATCACGTTGTTGATTTGGGTTCGTCAAACGAGGCGAACCCGAATTTTCCTCCCCCTCCACATCCATTGATGGATTCGAGTGTGAGAAGCGTTTTCTTGTTGAACGCCTCTCGAGCCATCGCGAGGTAAAGGGGGTTCGGACGAGTTATCTCATTCGTTGGCGAGAATATCCACCCTCGCATGATAGTTCGGAACCTCATCCCCAACTGCTGCTGGACGTTCCGAGTCTCGTTCTACAGTACGACGAGACCCATCCTCCTCGACAGAGCGTCCATCAGAGAATGAGCGCTTACGCGCTCGTATGAGGATTGGAGGTTCTCAATCTGTTGACGCATCTCATAAAAAATGAGCGTCCTCCAGTGAGGATCTTTAAAGGAACATGCTTCCTTAGAGTTTTTTACTTAATAGTTCCAATACTTCCAAATTTGGTAAAATTGATGCAATTAGATACTAGCTCTATTGATTGTTGATTTAAGTTTAGATCAACCCTGCCAATTGTCACAAGACACGATTTTGCGGTGGAAAGGAGGCGCCATAAGTAGTCTGTTATTAATATAAAAAAGTCAGTAGAAGATAGAAGATCGTTACGTACGAGCTTAATATACTAAAAACGATTTTTTCAATTAAAAAAAAGCGCTAGTAAAGACCCTTAAAGCTAAGTCCTCTTAGCTTTCATAGAAACCTTTTTCTGTGCCACAGCGTCTAAATGACGCTTGTGCGACTCTATTTCGCTCACCCCGTCCTCGGCCCTTACTATGCACAAATACATCATCAAAGTAATGGGATACGTAGGCATGGTGCTGACACATCACGTGAATCACCACTCGGTTGAATGTCGCCGGTGTGTTTTTCAAACCTTGGGGTATCAGAAGCCACTTACAAAGCATACCGCTTGGAGTGCTTACTGCCGTTTTGGCTACATCGGAATCTCTCACGAGTATCTGATAGTAATCGTCTTTCAAATCTAACGCGAAAAAGAGTATTGACTTTCCCATGGAATTCAACAATATATCTATCCACGGGATTGGCGTTTGCGCCGATATGGTCGCCGTGTTCAGCTTATTGTAAGCATGAACCACGCGCCATCCGCCTGTGGCTTTTCCCACGCAAAAGACGCAGTCGCAATTTTGTATTTGACGGCCTGGAACACCTCGTTCGAAGGCCTGTCCTCTTTAATAGGATCCAAAGGTCACTCGTTTAGACGTGGCTTTGATCGTCCTATTCTGTCGCCGTTCTTCGAGTCACCACGACCCTTGACAGGGACGCGGGTGCCGTTGCTCGCATGGCTAACGCACCCCTACCAGCCGCAACAGGCTCTAGGTACTGTGTCGGTTCATGCGACGTGTCAGCTCGCCGTCTACTGTCACAGGCTTTAGGCTTTGTGCAGAACATTCGGAGGCATGACTACTTGTCATCGACCTTTTCACTACACCAGTCTTTTTGAGCTGGGTAGGACTTTGTCACCTGACTTTCCGTCGGTACACTTTCAACTACACCAGGGGTTAGGTAGTTTCAGAGTCCGCGCCAGTAGGGCATCCCGCTTCTACTACGCTCTTGCATCTCCCGACCCCTCAGTGGTCGATGCAGAATCCATGCATCTCGCACGCTGGTTCTTGCCATCGCCCTTGAGAAGTGAGCCCAAGGATATTGAGGCTCATCCTTATGTAGACGCGCAGAGATGTGGATTGTGGGAAGGATTTCAAGTGGTAACAAGTACGTTTTAATGCGGCCACGCTCTACATAAGCACACACCTAAGCACAGCGAGGAAGCGATTCGACTGTCTTTTGTCACGTGCAGTGAGGATGTTGGTGGGCGCCTAAACGACCTCAACCAACGAAGTATAAGCCTTAGTTTAAGTGACGTCACAGGAGCGGTAATCCGGCTCTACGTGACACTTACAACTAGGGAGTAGTTTAAAGGCCGATTTATATTTATTCGTATTAAATATAGAACCCATTCCAACCAATAATAAAATGCCATCTCTGCAGATATGCACTTATATGTATTGCAAGCGTATTCTTCTAAATACCTCGTATCTTATTTTGACGCTAGACGTCATCCCTCCTAATGTGAATGCACTTATGTGCATCACATACACAAGGGTAGCTCACAATTTGAACCACACCCAAGTGGTGGGTCTAATTACTTCACTTAAGTAATTGACCATCCACTTTGGTACACAAAGTGTACTTAACGGGGATTGTGTAACATAAAGCAACTTTGGCCCGTAACACTAAATGCAGTTTCTTGTAGATTTCTATTGAATGGCTTCATTATACTTATCGTTGAAAAAAGAATGGGCCAAACGTAACCAAAGGATGGCAAATATTTCTTACGTGCGACGTCTTTTTCAGTCTAGTGCAAATCAGCTGCAATTATTTTGTGTAAATTTACTTATGCTAAGACGAAAAAGGCGAGATTTAGTATTGCTCAAGATATATCATCCGTAATTGCGCAACCTCAAAATAAAACAAAATGGTCGCAAATTCATCGGGATGGATCGCTGGGATAAACGGTTGCTATAGCAGTCGCTAGTAAGACCTGGCTGCATGAGAAAGCAACACCGGTCTGTCGCAAAGAGGACTGCCCGGATATAAAAATTAAATTATCGCAATGTCTGTACGATTGCTCTATGCTTTTCGTATATATATCTGGCAGGCAACTCATCTAATTAAAGTAACTAATTTCAGCCAATCACATCACTACCACGAAAAAAACAATTACAAGCCCTTTAATGCAAATAATTAATATGCTTGGTAAAAAAAAATCACATCAATTCAAAATGTACCAACTCGACGATTCGCGTAACTCTTAAAAAAAAACACGAACCCTTCTTCGCCTTAACTTGTGATCTATAGCAGCAGACTCAAACTCTTACACTCACCGCATCTGCGTAAAGCTCGAGCTACTAAACGCCGCCGACTGATTAAATCCGTTTGAAGTCGCACCAGTGCCAAATCCAAAGCCTCCAGTATTCGCAGCATTGCCAAACCCACTTGCTTGCGTCGTAGCTTGTCCAAATGTAGGCTGTTGCGCCCCAAAAGCACTAAATCCAGCAGAAGGGACCGCATGACTCGTAGCAACTGGTACAAAGCCACCGCCCATACGAGAAGCCATGCCAAAGCCCGCACTTGGCGCATTAAACGCCGATGGCGCCCCTAAAGTCGACGCTGAACCAAATGCTGGCGTGGCACTCGCGCTTCCAAATGCCGACGTTGTCCCAAAACGCGTCGCATTATTAAAAGCCGAAGTGCTTGAAACTCCAAAATTTCCAGTCGTTTTCTTTACGTACTTTTGTTCAAGCATCTGAAAGAGTTGGTCTTCTCGGCCCTTGTACTTTTCCAACGTCGCTTCCACGGCACTGAGTTTTGCAGGATTATACTGTTGATAAAATGCCGTGAGCTTTTCACGATAATTGACACAACCTGGAAAACTTGAGACCATTGGAGTCAACGTAGGTGGTGCATTAAATGGTGATTCACTTGTGGACTGGAAGGTGCTAAAGCCACTACCACTTGACACACCAAACGGTGAAGAAGTAGGAGCTGGTGTTCCAAAAGGCGACGCACTGGGTGAAGGCTTGACGGCCATAAAATTAGACGTTCCGGATGCTGCAAATGGACTTGGAGTACCAAAAGGACTTGCACTTGTACTAGCGGAAAGTCCTGTATTTATGTCTTGTATCTTGTACTTTGTCGCAAGGTTTTGAAACAATTGGTCTTCCTTACCCTTGTACTTTTGCAATGTCGCATCGACGCTACTGAGCTTGTCGGGATTGTGTTGTTGGTAAAACGCGACAAGCTTCTGGCGATAGTCCACAGGAGGTTTTCCAAATGGAGAAGACGTTGTCGAGAACGAAGGCATTGAAGCCGGTTTTGTGGCGTCGGATGCTAGTACGTTGAAACCAGTAGGCTTAATCGCGGTAGAACTAAGATTAAAGGACGATTGAGACGCTTGGAACGGACTCGTTGTCGCTGCACTTGTGCTTGAAGGCTTTGTTAATGCGTTAAAGTCGGTAAACGACGTCTTGGCTGCTGGACCGGCATGAGATTTTGGTGTCGCAACGTCGGACTTGGGAGGAACAGGTCCTCCATTTATATACGTCTTGACATCCTCTGGCGTTGAATTAGGAAGGTATGATGTAAAGACTTTTGTGAACAAAGCTTCTTCTCTTCCCTTGTGCGTCGTTAGCGTCTTCTCCACCACACTCTCGGTCTTTACTGGATTGTGTACTTTATAAAACTCTTGCAACAACATCTTGTAATTTGGCGCACATGCAGCAGCAACAGACGGTAAAATAGACGTCATCGACTTAAGATCTTTGCCTCCTAACGAAAACAAAGGAGCCGTCTTGGTATCAGCCTTGCACTTGTTCCCTGGCGACCTGGTTCCGAACGTTGGTACCGGAGACAACGTTGTCTTGTTCTTGTCTTTATCCACAGACGCTTTCAATACACTAGTGGTGCTGTCATTAGCTTGCCTAATTGTGTTCAAATTATTCGACTTCGACGCCATGCTAGGTTTTGGCTCGGTAGCTGACGTGCCAAGACTTGGTCTTTGAAGAGCTGTCCCGACACTTACACTCGGCTGAGGTGTCGACACGAGCTTCACGGGCTCCTTCTTTGGAGTCATCGCTTCCGCCAACGACAACAACTTGGATCCAGGTTCACTCTTTTCATTCTTGAATGAAATCGTCTTTAAGAACTCCTTCGGTGTGCTCATAGGAGAAGTCACGCGTAGCTGCGTCTTGGGCATGAGTTTACTAGTCGCTTCGACTCGAAGAGACGAGGAAGCTGAACGTGACGCCGCGGGGGATGCTGACGTTCGCCGGGGCGTCAAGAAAACGTCTCGAGGCTTGATTACATTGTTGCATAGCGACAAAAAGTGACAGCGTACATCTTGATTCCGTTTCTCAGTCGCAAGAATGGTCTCCATCATGCTCGTCTTACTGACAATGGAAGACGCGGCACCTTTGCAGCCAGAAGCTCCACTCACACGATTTGTTTGATGCGTACATTCACTATGCAGACTCAACTTTTCTATCTGGTCTGCTAACTCGCACGCCTTGTTATACTGCAGTTTGGACTTGTCAAATGTTTGCTTTAAGATACGAAACAAATGTGCACAAGACACGACACCAGTTTTGTCTGCACTTAATTTTAACGAGATGATGTGACGACTAAGCTCCATGCAGCACTTGTCAACTTCACTTAATTTCTTCTTTAACAACTCCCTCGCTTCCTTGGATCGCTCGTCAAGTGGCTGTTCATCCAGTGTTCTCTTCAAACCTTCGTCATTAAAACTGTCCAGGATTTCTCGTCCATACTCGAGCTGTTCGTGTACGTCCCCATCACTTCCAATTACGTACAAAACATCTTTTTCAATCTGATCTCGCGACTCATCGAAAGAGTTAATTTCATTGCACAAATTTAAAAGCTTGGCGCGAAGGTTGTCGACTTTTGATAACGTTTTTGAAGCAAATTCTTGATCAGTCGATAGAACAGTTGTGACACTTTGATTCACGCGCTGCAATGACTGATCAAAGTCGATAATCAGCTTCCACAATTGACCTTCCATTCGCGAAGAAGGAATGTCCTTTGCAGGCTTGACAGGACCTGCAAGCGGAAAGCCCTTGGCTTTTTCGAACACGACAGTGTTTGCTTTGACATCAAACGCACTCGTGTCGCCAAAATCGAGCGTTCGCTTCGTAGGTTTTTCGTCGTCCAATTTTTCAAATCGCTCATCCTTATTCAAAGTCGACGACAATGTATTAGATGAAAGCCTTGGTCTAGTCGAAGACGTAGCCGCTGGAAGAAAAGTAGCAGCACTCGTTGATCCAAACGGATTCGGCTTCATAACATTAAACGAAGACGTCGATGCGTCAAGAGCTTTATCTGTTGTCGCTCTACCAAACGTAAAGGCAGAATTTGTTGACGTTGATGACGACGACTGTGGCTTTGATTCAAAAAGATTTTTGCCAAAAGGATTGAAAGCAAATGAAGTTGACGATGGTGCGTCCTTCAAAGCGTTTGACTGGCCAAATACAGGAGGTTTTATTTTAAAGTTTGTCTCTTGGAAAGATCCACTGGAGCTTGTAGCCCCAAATGTAAGAGGCTTCGGCTTTGACGTCGTATCTGGAGGGTAGTCACCGCTACTAGTACTACCGAAAATTGGAAGTTTGGGCTTTGAATTTGTATCTGGAGGATAGGCACTGCTACTGGCAGTACCGAACGTCGGAGGCTTTGGCTTTGACGTCGTATCCGAAGGGTAGTCACTTCCATTTGAAGCGCCGAATGTCGGAGGCTTTGGCTTTGACGTTGTGTCGGGCGGGTAGCCACTTCCATTTGTAGCGCCAAATCTCGGAGGTTTTGGCTTTGACGTTGTATCGGGAGGATAACTGCTTGTAGAGGCAGAAGGCTTTGATTTTATTGCGGTGCAGGAGCTACTACTTGTAGACGTTGCTGCAGCAGATAAAGTTGCAGCTTTTCCAAAGCCCGCGTCCCACGAAGGCGCTGTGTCACCAAATGAGAAACCAGAGAACTTTACTTCATTTGCTGTATCATTACTTGAAGCTAGAACTCCGCCAAACGAAAACGAAGACGTAGATTCCAGAGCCGTAGAAACTGGAAAAGAAAACCCGCTTGAGCCGATAGAGCCTGCCGACGTCGCACTTGTCGCCATGACAGGTGCCAATCCTTTCGACGCAATAGGATTCAAAGCCTCGCAAGCGCCACACTTCATCGCATCAGGGCTATTAGTCACCATGCACTCAGAGCACTTCCAGCTTCCTTCCTTGGCTGTAAATTTTGAAAATACTGCGGCAATCTCCTCTTTCGACTTTATCTTAGTAGCTTGTGCTTGACTTGACAAGGTTTGATCGTTTTCGTCGCCTGATTCCAAATCTTCGTCGCCAAAGATCCAACTTACGTACCACGTAACAAAATCGTTTTCGTAGATCCGTCCATTATTGTCCAGATTTGCCACTGTGCTAGCATGAACTTCTTCATCATACGTCGATCCCATGGCTTTAAACAATTTTGGAAAAACAGTCGTGGCGATGTAATCGGTTCCTTTACAAGCAAGCGTGCGAAACGTGACCCGAGCAGTGTCTTCTTCTTCCTTACGCTGCTCGTCTTCGTCACTCGACTCATCATCATGATCCGCAAACTCATTTTCGTCATTCTGGCCGTATTTGTGCAAGAACGAATCATTTTCATCACACTCTTCAGAATCAGAATCTTCTTCACTATAGGTCGTGCTCATGTGCCATGCTACAAAATCCTTTTCATAGATTTTTCCATTCTTGTCAAGATGTTTCACAATACTATCGATTTTCTCTGCGCCATATGCCGAATCCATTGCTTTAATCAGTTGTGTGAGCTTTTCTGACTTGATGTAATCATTATTTCCCACAGCAATCGAGCGGAAAGCCATTTGAGCCTTATCTTCCTCGTTACGCGCTTCTTCATCGTCACTGCTATCACCATCATTCGATTTTGCAGATATACTATCGTCGCTTTGACCGTTCTCGTGCTCGCTTATCTGTTTTGGCAATATATCAGTAGAGCCACGAGCACTACAAGCGACAGTATTTGCAGACAATATGGCTGGAGAAGCGCCATTGACCGCGAATACAAAAGGCTTTACCTTGTTTGCTGCCTCAATGCTATGAGACGAAGTTATGCCAAATGAAAGTGACGACGACGTGGTCTCAGAAGTTTTAGAAACCGGAAAAGAAAATCCACTTGAGCCGATAGAGCCTGCTGACGTCGCACTTGCTGCCACGACAGGCGCCAATCCTTTCGACGCAGTAGGATTTAAAGCCTCGCAAGCGCCACACTTGACGGTATCGGGGCTGTTATTCACCATGCACACTGGGCACTTCCAGCTTCCTTCTTGGGCTGTAAATTTTGAAAAGACAGCTGCAATCTCTTCTTTCGACTTCATTCTTATTGACTTACACGATAAATCAAAATCCTCTTCTTCATCCGATTCCGGATCTTCTTCCAGAAATATCCAGTGCAAGTACCACGCAACAAAGTCATCCTCGTAGATCTTTCCACCATTATCGAGTAGTGCCATCGTGCGACCATGTTCTTCCTCGTCATATGTCGACCCCAACGCTTTAAATAATTTTGGAAACTCGTCTGTGGCAATATAATCAGCTCCGTCAGATACAATCGAGCTAAACGTCTTTCTCGCCTTTTCTTCTTCTTCTTTCCGCTCTTCCTCATCGTCACTCGACTCCCCGTTCGATAAAGCAAATTTATTCTCGTCATTCTGGCCATATTCCTGTTTATTTATTTCGTTTTGAAACTCGCTTTCGTCTTTTTCCACCTCACAACTATTCGTTATAGTCACAGTACGCTTTGCATTTTCATTAAAACAAGACGGTCGTTTCACAAATTCCACTTCGCTAACTGTTGTATCCACAAACGCAAAATGAATCAAAAACCCTTCAGTAGTAGCACAAGAAACAATCGGATTATGTGGAAATACATCATCATCGACATAAATGGGAACTGTCGCATTTAAATTCAATACCAAACCCATCGGAAACGAATCTTCATCGTTTAAATTCATTGGAAGTCGCGCTTGATACTGTTCTAAGGGTTTCCACAATCGCCATTCGCCTCCTTCTGGATCGGATACAAGCAACTCAAGGTCCGCACTTAACGAACATCCAAGGAAAAACATGCGCCAATCCGGTAGAAACACGGAAAAGTACTGATGTTGTCTTCCTTCGACATCATAGAAACCCACTACTTCATTCAGCTCGATACATTCGCGATTGTCATACAAACACGCCAACGCGCTTGTTTCTTCCTTCTTGTTGTCATACATCGCATACCCAGCTAGAAACAACGTTTCTTCGGCCCAATTGATGTGATGGACTTCAAATGGCTCTAAATTACAGCATGCTGGTTTGGCAATCGTACGAATTAACTTTAAACTCTCTTCAGTGTAAATAGCAATTGTTCCATTCGATAAACCGACAGCAATTTGGTCGCTAGATGGAGACCAGGCCACGGATAGAGCGGAAACAGTAGTATCAAGAGCTTTACGTACGCCTTCGAGCGTACACACCATAACTTGTCTCTCAAACGTAACAATCGCCAAGTGCGCGCTTGAATTCCTTGACCAGGCCATTTCCAGCACTTGTAGCTTGGAATAAGTATAAAATGGAGCAGGAGTGGCCTAAGAAATGATGGTGGAATCAATATATCATTCAAAATACAAACATGTATTTGTCAAACCAATGGAAATAAGCTTACCGCTTCTAGGATATGAGCGACTTCATAGAGCGCCACGGCATCGTCGTAGGCAACAGCGAGCAGGAGTTCGTCAACAGAGAGTGCAATCCAGTAAGCGATTGACGGCAGCTGGACTTCACGGGTCACTGGCAAGTCGTGAATCTCCTCCAGCGTGAGCTTTTGGTTATGGTCCATGGCCTCTTGGCGTCGCGTGGTGTAGTTCGAGCACGACGCTTGAAGATCGTTGTGCATGGTGAGTGTGAAGCCTGCAGGTATATTCGTTTAATCATGTAAAAATTGACTATTAAAGGGTCGGTTGCCGTGTCCGCATTACCGTTTTTAGATGCCACAAAAGTCAGGCCGTACGTGTTCCCGTGCTGCAGCAGCTGCGTCTTTTTGGACGCCACGGAAGAAAAGCTAGTAGTTTGAAGGTTAAGCGAGTATCCAAGGCGTTGCCTGCCCGCGTCAAGTAGGCGCACATGCTCCGTGTCCAGCTCTGCCATTGCGCCAAGATGCTGCTTTTTGTTGGATCACGCACTTTTACGTACAACACCTGAAGTAGGCTCTTACAAAGAATTATTGGCAAGTGTTTTAAACAGAAAAGTCAAAATCTAATTAGCTTGAATTGTTCAGAAATTCTTGAGAATAGTGACATTTTCCAATCTTTTTGCTTTTCGGTAGACCATTACGAAATTATCAAATGCCATATCATGGTTAAACCTGCTAAAGAACTTCGATTCAAGCAGCAGAAAAATGAATTCAGTGCCGAATCAATGGTAGCAAATAGATCGTTTGTCTATGACGCCATTGAAGCATCGGCAATCAAAAAAGGTTGCGTCCCAGCCACTTTTCCTTGACCATTTTGCAATTTCAAGCCACATCCGCTTGCAGTCGCTTCTTGCAGCATCGCTTCCGCCAAATTTCGACCAATCAAGCTTTCGACGCGCTCTTTCAAGTGTTGATTGGCGCTTACCTGATAAAATTCGTGACGGTCAAATGCGCGGTCCAATTGCTGCAAATAAGTCAAAAGCGAGTACAAGTGTCGCGACTCAAACACCGTCGGAGACTCTTTCAATAAGCGCTCTGTCTGTTGCAGAATTTGCGATCGAAGCACCTTTGGAGCGTCATTCGAACGTAATAGCCAATCCAAACGCTTTGCAGCTTCCAACGCGACAAATCGAAGCTGTTTGCAATCAGCTTGATGCTTTTCCTGGTCATCCAAAGACGCATCTTTTTCCAATACTTGTCGTAACGACTCCAAATCGTCTTGAATTAATACCAATTCACGGTATTTCACCACCCACGCCAATTTTCGAGGATGCACAAGATCAGATCGAGTCTCCAAGAACTGCACAGCTTCGTGCAACGGCGTCAGTGCGTGTCTGTCGTCACACTCTTTTAATAGCACATCACAGAGAGCATCGATTTCATCGAAATGGTGGCCACGCAACAGCCAAGAAATCGCGGCTGCGTACATCTTTTTACCGTGACACTCTTCCGCTCGATGACGCATAATCTCTCGCTGCGTGCGTGCTAAAAAAGCTTTTCCATGACAGTATTCCAAAAGTCGCTCAGTCTTAAAATCCGTCTCCAAAGGTTCACGAGCCAACGTAGATCGAATCGCTTGAGCTCCATACTGAGGACAGCATTCATAGTATCGGACTGCAACTTGCCACATACCACAGCTTGCTCCAATGTCCATGGCATATTGCAAGACAAAACGCTCGTATAATGTACAATCGCCTTCTGGCATAATTTCAAGCGGAACAATCACGTGATTTCGTTGCAATAAGTCTGCTAAATGGGCCGCCATCCACGAAAACCCCAATGCAATAATATCTTGCAATGCACTTTGAATATCATACTGCAGAATCGCCAATACAATACACTCAAAGTTCCCCATTTGTATCGTCTCGTTGCTATGCTTTACACGAAAACAATTTGCCATAAGAAATTCAAAACGATGAGCAATCGTCTTGGGTTCATCGAGAAACAATCGCGCCATCATGAGTTCATACCACGTTTCCGCACATTGATTCAAGACGTTTTCATTTGCACTTAAGATCTCTACAAGTGTTTTGAGTCCTGCGTTTGTCTTGATAAAACTATCGTTATAAAGCAAATACTGGCACGCAGTATGCCAATGGCTCCACTCGGCACGATCAGCTGAGTTCCAGCTCGTATCCGCTCTTCCAGGCATTGTAAGTAGCAATTTTTGCAACGCATGAAACGCTGTCAGTGTCGATGTACCCGTTGATGACATAGCGTGTCTCAATTCGAGAGACTTGTAGCTTGAATGTGAGGCTAAAAGACTCCAAGCACTAGCACCATTCCCTGCCATTACAAACGATTGAATCGTGCGATAAAACACGGGATCGTCTTCGGGCGTGAGCAGTTTTTTTAGTCGCTCACTCTCCTTCTCTGTTTTTTCAATTACGGTGCTGCAATAGTGCTCCTGGAGCCATCGTGCTAGCTCATACGCAAGCATTCGGTCCGCGCCTCGGGCGCCTTTACGGAGGAACAATAGTTCACAGAGATGCCATATTGCTAAAGACACTTTTAACAGATCCAAGAATTCGCTCTCGTCTTCTGAACTCGCGAAATCGTTGGTCATGGATTCAAGACGATCTTCTAGTGCAAAAATGCACGTTTTCAAGGCCTCACGATACTCGCGACTGGCGCGTGCGACATTCAAAGCACTGTGTTGTACGGTTTGCTGAATCGATACGAAAATGTCGAACGAAGCGGCCACGAGCGTGCGTAACTCGTGCGGCATGGCATCGCCAAACTCGCGGACCGGTGGATCGGACGCAGCGACCCACTTTCGTGCACTCTTGCCCCATGCGGCGCCAGCGGTCGACTTCGCCGCTGCTGCTTGTGTCAATTGCTTTCCAAAGACAAGCTCTTTCTCTGCGAGCGGGAGCTGCTGCGTTGAGCGCAGGATCTCCCAGGCGCTGACCATGTTTCTGGGGTATGTAAGGTAAACGTAACCGTAATTGTGTGGGTTAAATGCAGGGTTTTATTTCAAATCGCCCAGTTTGGGTGAATTTCGATGGTCGTAACATAATGCGTAGTTCCGTGCGGCTTGTAGTGCTCGGGAATGGCGCGCCAGGGGCTGAGAAGCAGGCAATGGCGCTGAGTCAAAGACTTTGTAAGAAGATTGCGGACGACCAACGGGCGAAGCGATCAAATGTAATCTGCTTATCCATTGAATACGTGCGTGTAAGCTTAAAAAGAGCATTCTGGCTTCCGCCGCAGCTGCAGGTATACGGCGCCAATCTCCTACGCAACCCATTCTTTGGTTACAATGACTTCGACATGAATCAATTGGTGCCAAAGGCACACGAGTCAAGCGCTCTTAACGTCTTTATTGGTTGTGGACGGAGTACAGTCGCGCTTTGTGCCTTGCTCAAGCAGCGACAGCCTACAAGGACGTTTAACGTCCAAATACAGCACCCGCGGGTGTCTCTTGCATGGTTTGACACTGTTATTGCCCCACGACACGATTTTACTACTACAACACGTCGAGCAGACAATTTATTGCTAACCTCCGGCACGATTCATGACATTACACCCGAGGTCCTATTGCAACATGATTCAACATGGAAAGATAATTTAAATGACAAATTACAAGGGCGACAAAAACGTGTCGTGTGGCTAGTGGGTGGACCATGTCGTGGCTTTGCGTTCACCAAGCAAGAGACAAAGCAAATGGTCGACGACTTCAGTCAAGCGCTTCCGCATGAGGACGAATTGGCAGTTCTCGTGACGTTTTCACGCCGTACTCCACGACATGTGCAGACTATACTGCAGCATGAATTAAACGCTCGGTTTGCAAATCCGGGACAATTACTGATCTTTCAAGGCACGGAAGTACAAAATCCATACGTTGCGCTGCTTGCGACGGCTAGCTTTATTGTGACGACCCCCGACTCCGTGGCCATGACTACCGAAGCCGTGGCGTCAGGGAAGCCAGTATTTACAATTGGTTTAAACTTGTGCAAGGTAACTGACTACCTATTTATGCTCTTATACTTGTAAGCGCTAGTCTGTTTACTCGTTACATAATTGTAGGGCAAATTCCGACGTTTCCATCAACATCTACTGAGCATGAAAGCTACGGCTCCACTCACGGCTTTAAGAGCAACAACAACGCTCCAATGTCATTCTATTCAGAAGCACTCCAGTGCATCAACTGTGCTTGAAAGCGAGCTCTCTGCGATCACGGACTCAATCGTGAAGCGCATTTATCAAGCACTTCCAACTACCAATTAAAAAACCCACCAGCATCAAAAAGCACTCGAGTGTATTCATGGACTTAACCTCCTACAAAATCAAAGACAAAGGTGCAAGTACTCACGACTCATCGTCACTCTCTTCGCTCTCTTCTTCAGCATTCGCAAGCCACTCGATAAACGGTTGCAACAACGTTTGCAATTGCCCAGCCACTTCTTCCGTCACTTCCCAGTGCGCATATTCCTTTCGAATGCCTTTTGACGCCCACGCCACGAGGCATTCTTCTTCAAGCAAATCTTGGTCATACAACAATTTCAACACAATCGGGTATGCACTTAGCAACGTCGGGTACTTTACCGCACAGAAATGTTCAGCAAGCGCAAGCAACTGATACTGCGAGTGGTGGCCTTCCATCAACTTGGCAAATACAGGAGCATACTTGCTCACTTGATTGCTCGTTAAAATCGCTTCCGTCAACGCTGAGCGAAAGAAAATCACAAGACGATCCGTTACTGGCAATGCCGAATTAATCTGCTGACGACAGAGTTCGTCAAACACTTCGGGTGGCGAGGAAGACGTTGTTAAAAAGCGCTGGAGATTCGATACCGCCAAATCCAGTGCATTCTCGTCATCTACTTGGAGATTATCAAGCGTCGCCACGACTTCTTCAGCTGCTGCAGCACTCGCCATAGCAGCAGCAGCAGCAGCTTCAATCGCTTCAGCTTCAGCCGCTCGCGCTGCAACAGCTTCAGCCGATAAATCTGTATGCCACACGACTTCATCATCTTCCGATCCCAGTGGTTCCTTGTCCAAGCTCTTGTCTTTCGAATGTCGTTTCTTCTTGTCCTTCTTATCTTTCTTGTCCTTCTTCTCCTTCTTTTCCTTCTTCTTTTTCGTACCCACTTCATCTTCCGGGTCGTCCGACCCGATTTTTTTATCCTTCTTGTCTTTCTTCTTGTCCTTCTTCTTCTTCTCGTCTTTGGAACTTCGTTTTGCAGCCGTGTGTTCTTTAAAGATAAACGTCGTGAGTTTATGGTTCATATCCACGGGCTCCACGGCGCCACAGGCATAGCACTTGTGAAAAATCAATTGGCCTTTAAATTTGTACTTGGTCTCGGGCAAACGACAGCCAGGACAGAGTACAAAGCCTTCAATGTACTTGGTTAAGTGCTGTTGCATAAGTCCAGCCTCAAACGCCCCATTCACGATCGCACGGTCTGTCTTGTCGTCGTACTTGGACTGAGCCCCGAGCTCACAACCAAAGAATTTACACACTTCGGCCGTCGAGCGATGCAAGGACGTTGCAATGTCGGCACAATTGACTACCAATGTCTTGATACCATTGCCACGGCCTTCAATCTTGGCAAGGAGGCGTGGCATCTTGTAGCGGTATTCCGGGTCCTCGACCGACTGGGTGCCAGCAATATTCATCAACGACATTATAATGCGATACACTGGATACGAGCAATGGTTTGAGTCTTTCAAAGCACAGTCACGTTTTTAAAGAGAAAGAAGAATGGTGGTGGATGGGATCCGGAGGATGACGCACGGCTTCCTGTGTCTTTCGTTTACAGGGCAACGAGCTTCGCGAATCAATGTGGTCGCACGGGATTTTCAAACGCATGCACTGTAGGCAGTCGTTAAAGGTCGCACGGCGAAGATAGAAGTGGCTACACTGTAAGCAACTGGCGGGCGATAAAGAACAAGCACGCGGGAGTGGCGGGAAAGCAAAAGGCTCGACGCTTGCGGGCCAACGGTGTTAAATGGGAAGTGGCGCCACTTTGGTCGAAACCAACCGAGATGTCACGTGAGTGGACAAAATTTGAATTAAGAAAAAAACACGACTGGATTGGTTGAAATGCAAATGATAAAGGGATGGCTGATTTGTTGACACGGTGCGAGGATATTGACCATTCAAGGGAACTTCCTTACTTTCATGCTGTTCTTTCTGCTTCAAAGCTTCATCTTCATACTAGATTGACTTGGCCGTCGAAAATTTAATGGGCGTGAAACCCGAAACATTGCGTTTCTCACTCCTCTTAGCTAATAAAGTATCCAGGTCGGAAGGTGGGAGGTGTTGGGTGGGTGGGTTCCACCTCTTAGCTTGGGATATTTCTTATAAAAGTAACCGATGGACATTTTAATATGCATTTCATGAATCAGAGCTTAAGGAACGCTATTATGCAGTAACTTATTGAACTCGACGTTTCTTCAGAAGATTATCTGGTATGGTATAGTATGGATAGATTGTTGCAGTAGCAATAACGGCTTAATACAATGATAGACTGTGTTTTTGCAATTTGCAAGTTACCAAGCGAGATAAGTAACTTTTGTCAGAAGCGCGTTCGCGCGACAGCGAGCGCAGCAATAGCTGTCCAGCTCTGTTATTGAGCGTATCGATGATATTATTCTGCAAAGACCCTTTGGCAATTCCTGGCGAAGACCTGCTTAAGCCGATTTCAATGAAGAAATATAGACGAGGATTAGGTTGTGGATCTTGATCTCTACTCAGCCGCTAGTTATGCCGTTGTATCAGTCTGGTCTACTATACTTATATGGTTTTGACACTATCGATGCAATCAACTTCCGCTACAATTCGAGGCGTAATTCAAATTGCCATAGCCACATGCATTCTGCAGTATTTAGCAAAGGCAAAATATTGAGTGAGCTTGATAGCAAATATCCAAGCACGATCTGGCTCATTTATTTAAGAAAACGATACAGAAGTTTTATTTTATTTTACCTATCTCCAGTCAGCACTGGACGCGCGCAAAGAGAGAGACAGATAAGACTTTATTACATGTTTTGGATTAGTAGATAATTAAGTTAGTATTAAATAGATAGAAACAGAAGAACTTAATTATACTACATACAGTTTAATTTAAACACTCGAGCGGCAATCCGGCTCCTCGTGCGCATTTACTAATAAGAAAGTAGTTTTTAGACTGATTTATATTTAATCGCATTAAATATAAATACTATTTTCACCAATCAAAAGTGTCATATCTGTAAATGACAGTAATATGTATTGCGAGCGTATCTTTCGAAAAACATCGCGTAACGGATGACGCTAGCCGTTATCCCTCATAATGTGAATTCACCTATGTGCATCCCAGCCCCATACACAAGGGTTGGTCACAAATGTGAACCACACCCGAGTGGTGGGTCTAATTACTTTATTTAAGTAACTGACCATCCCCTTCAATAAATCAAGTGTACTTAACGGGAACTGTGCAACATTAGGGCAACTTTAGCCACTTACAGTCTTCCTCTGCACGTACTAATGTACGTCCCCGTTAATTACACTTCGTGTACTTCAGGGGATGATCAAATACTCAAGTGAAGTGATTAGACCCACCACTTGGGTGTCGTTCACATTGTGACCTGCCCTTGTGTATGTGATGCACCTGAGGGCATTCACATTACGGGGATGACGGTTAGCGTCATCTAAGAAACGAAGTATATTAGAAAAATACGCTCGCAATACATATTAGTGCATATCTACAAATATGGCGTTTATGATCGGTTAAAATAGGTCTTANNNTTGTCTTTCTTCTTGTCCTTCTTCTTCTTCTCGTCTTTGGAACTTCGTTTTGCAGCCGTGTGTTCTTTAAAGATAAACGTCGTGAGTTTATGGTTCATATCCACGGGCTCCACGGCGCCACAGGCATAGCACTTGTGAAAAATCAATTGGCCTTTAAATTTGTACTTGGTCTCGGGCAAACGACAGCCAGGACAGAGTACAAAGCCTTCAATGTACTTGGTTAAGTGCTGTTGCATAAGTCCAGCCTCAAACGCCCCATTCACGATCGCACGGTCTGTCTTGTCGTCGTACTTGGACTGAGCCCCGAGCTCACAACCAAAGAATTTACACACTTCGGCCGTCGAGCGATGCAAGGACGTTGCAATGTCGGCACAATTGACTACCAATGTCTTGATACCATTGCCACGGCCTTCAATCTTGGCAAGGAGGCGTGGCATCTTGTAGCGGTATTCCGGGTCCTCGACCGACTGGGTACCAGCAATATTCATCAACGACATTATAATGCGATACACTGGATACGAGCAATGGCTTGAGTCTTTCAAAGCACAATCACGTTTTTAAAGAAAAAGAAGAATGGTGGTAGATGGGATCCGGAGGATGACGCACGGCTTCCTGTGTCTTTCGTTTACAGGGCAACGAGCTTCGCGAATCAATGTGGTCACACGGGATTTGCAAACGCATGCACTGTAGGCAGTCGTTAAAGGTCGCACGGCGAAGATAGAAGTGGCTACACTGTAAGCAACTGGCGGGCGATAAAGAACAAGCACGCGGGAGTGGCGGGAAAGCAAAAGGCTCGACGCTTGCGGGCCAACGGTGTTAAATGGGAAGTGGCGCCACTTTGGTCGAAACCAACCGAGATGTCACGTGAGTGGACAAAATTTGAATTAAGAAGAAAACACGATTGGATTGGTTGAAATGCAAATGATAAAGGGATGGCTGATTTGTTGACACGGTGCGAGGATATTGACCATTCAAGAGAACTTCCTTACTTTCATGCTGTTCTTTCTGCTTCAAAGCTTCATCTTCATACTAGATTGACTTGGCCGTCGAAAATTTAATGGGCGTGAAACCCGAAACATTGCGTTTCTCACTCCTCTTAGCTAATAAAGTATCCAGGTCGGAAGGTGGGAGGTGTTGGGTGGGTGGGTTCCACCTCTTAGCTTGGGATATTTCTTATAAAAGTAACCGATGGACATTTTAATATGCATTTCATGAATCAAAGCTTAAGGAACGCTATTATGCAGTAACTTATTGAATTCGACGTTTCTTCAGGAGATTATCTGGCATGGTATAGTATGGATAGATTGTTGCAGTAGCAATAACGGCTTAATACAATGATAGACTGTGTTCTTGCAATTTGCAAGTTACCAAGCGAGATAAGTGACTTTTGTCAGAAGCGCGTTCGCGCGACAGCGAGCGCAGCAATAGCTGTCCAGCTCTGTTATTGAGCGTATCGATGAAATTATTCTGCAAAGACCCTTTGGCCATTCCTGGCGAAGACCTGCTTAAGCCAATTTCAATGAAGAAATATAGACGAGGATTAGGTTGTGGATCTTAAATCTCTACTCAGCCGCTAATTATGCCGTTGTTTCAGTCTGGTCTACTATACTAAAAGGTTTTGACACTATCAATCAACTTCCGCTACAATTCGAGGCGTAATTCGAATTGCCATAGCCACACGCATTCTGCAGTATTTAACAGAGGCAAAATATTGAGTGAGCTTGATAGCAAATATCCATGCACGATCTGGCTCATTTATTTAAGAAAACGATACAGAAGTTTTATTTTATATTACCTAAATTTTGCAAGCAGTGTAACGGGGTGTATCGCTGCATGAAATTAATACTTAAAGATTGTTAATTAATATTTATCTAAAAGGTAGAGAATATTTGGAGAATATTACTTTACATAGTAGTATTCGGAAGGCTTTTTACATTCGTAGATATAGGCCATTATATCTACTTGCTCCGCGGTCCAGTCAGCACTGGACGCGCGCAAAGAGAGAGAACATGTTACATGTTTTGGATTAGTATATAAATAAGTTAGTATTAAATAGATAGAAACAGAAGAGCTTAATTATACTATATACAGTTTACTTTAAACCCTCGAGCGGCAATCCGGCTCCTCGTGCGCACTTACTAAGAAGAAAGTAGTTTTTAGACTGATTTATATTTAAACGCATTGAATATAAATACTATTTTCACCAATCAAACATGTTATCTCTGTAGATAACACTAATATGTACTGCGAGCGTATCTTTCGAAAAACATCGCGTAACGGATGACGCTAGCCGTCATCCCTCATAATGTGAATTTACCTCTGTGCATCCCATCCCATACACAAGGGTTGGTCACAAACGTGAACCACACCCGAGTGGTGGGTCTAATTACTTTATTTAAGTAACTGACCATCCCCTTCAATAAACCAAGTGTACTTAACGGGGACTGTGTAACATTAGGGCAACTTTGGCCCGTTACAGTCTTCCTCTGCACGTACTAGTGTACGTGAAGTGACGTAAGGCACCACTCGCACTGAAGCAGTACAAGTCGGCAGTGCCCCGTTACACCTGGTAGCACTTTATACTCCGTCCAAGGACCACAGTTCCATCATCTAACAAGTCCATGTTAGATGATAATGGAAATACGAATCATGTTTCGCGTGATAGCTACTCCTTCCTAAGTGACATAGAAAGGAGTGCGGTCGAACGACTGAGTTCGAACGTAGAGAATGTCATCCTGGCCATGCTATCAGGTCTGGAGAGAGATGCTCTCCATTCAGCCATTGCCAAGTTCATATAACATGAATTTGACGAGGCGAAGGAGAAAGTAGCCTTGCTTAATCAGCAAGGCTCACAACAGGCAGAACTGTTGAGTTTGCACACGCGTCGTCCGGAAACCTTAAGATTGGCATCTCTAAGTATAGGGAAGTCGAAGAAGACCCCCTCTTAAGGTGGTTCGTCGAAGTGGACGATGCCATAAAGGCTCGTCACATCATCGACGAGCAATTACACGTCGCATTTGCTCAATCAAATTTGGCAGGTCGTGCCAAAACTTGGGCAATAGGCCTTGAGCTGTGCGACCCATATGTCTTCCAGTCGCTAGAGGCTTTTAAAGCCCTTTCAAGGGACTTAGAAAGTTCCTTGGACTAGCGGCGTACTTGCACAAGTACTCCCGCAATTATGCCGAGATGACAGTTCATCTGTCTCGTCTCTTGAAAAAAGACGAGAAATGGCTATGGCACGCTGATTGTCAGTTTCCCCGCTCAAACAGGCGTTTGAACCGCCCAGGGCGCAGTTCAGAGCTCGATTAGAGCTTTTGAAACTCAATAAAGGCAAGCGTGATGTTCACGCTTATGCCCAGCACATGCGACTCTTAGCGAGTTGTATCACGAACAACCCAGTTCATGAACACACGTTGATTACGGTGTTCATGCAAGGTCTTACGGATGGACCCGCAAAGACCCACCTGTTTCGCTTGGAACTGGATACACTTGAAGAAGCAATATCCGTTGCGGGACAGGAGGACTTTAGCTTGAGACAGGCTCAAGCTATTTCGTCATCATATCGTTCTCCAAGACGACACGAACTGTGAGGTCCAGAACCTATGGACCTCTCTTATGTCGAAAGCGAGAGACCTCGCTTTTTGAACAACAAGCGATCGCAGAAACGCAATCGCTGTAAGAAGTTAGGACACTACGCTCATGAGTGTAGTGCTCCACGACCAGTACCGAGAAGTACTGAACGTAGTTATGGACCGAATGCCAAAAAGGGCAACGGTCGCGGGTCCGACGTTGTTGCGAAATCGCAACAGCGAGGCGGACCGCGAAAAAACGGTCCAGGTCAGTAGTGGCGCAACGCCCTACTGATCCAGCAACCT
>NC_090613.1:4173802-4183332 GCF_004359215.1 Bremia lactucae
TCAAATTTGGCAGGTCGTGCCAAAACTTGGGCACTAGGCCTTAAGTTGCGCGACCCATATGTCTTTGGGTCGCTAGAGGCTTTTAAAGCCCGGCTCAAACAGACGTTTGAACCGCCTAGGGCTGAGTTCAGAGCTCGATCAGAGCTTCTGAAACTCAAGCAAGGCAAGCGTGATGTTCACGCTTATGCCCAGCACATGCGACTCTTAGCGAGTTGTATCACGAACAACCCAGTTCATGAACACACGTTGATTACGGTGTTCATGCAAGGTCTTACGGATGGACCCGCAAAGACCCACCTGTTTCGCTTGGAACTGGATACACTTGAAGAAGCAATATCCGTTGCGGGACAGGAGGACTTTAGCTTGAGACAGGCTCAAGCTATTTCGTCATCATATCGTTCTCCAAGACGACACGAACTGTGAGGTCCAGAACCTATGGACCTCTCTTATGTCGAAAGCGAGAGACCTCGCTTTTTGAACAACAAGCGATCGCAGAAACGCAATCGCTGTAAGAAGTTAGGACACTACGCTCATGAGTGTAGTGCTCCACGACCAGTACCGAGAAGTACTGAACGTAGTTATGGACCGAATGCCAAAAAGGGCAACGGTCGCGGGTCCGACGTTGTTGCGAAATCGCAACAGCGAGGCGGACCGCGAAAAAACGGTCCAGGTCAGTAGTGGCGCAACGCCCTACTGATCCAGCAACCTTGACGAAAGTTGCTCCAGACCCACAATCATTATGTGTCTTTGCACCTGGTAAAGAGGTATCCCTCATCACCTTGAAGTTAGAAGTGACAAATGATTTGTCATTTAGAGCCCTAGTGGACTGTGGAGCGTCGAACAATTTATTCGTCGCCAGTCGCTAGAGGGTCGTAGGCTCAAATATGTTGAGCACGACATCGCTCCAACGAGGATGACGATGCGTCTAGCGACAGGCGCATCGAAACCTGTGTGTAAACACGTAAGGAAATTTCACTACACACTAAAAAATTACAGTTTGATGATGATTTTATCGTACTGGATTTGGATGACAAATTTGATGTTATCCTAGGTTTACCTTGGCTCAGAAAGTATGAGCCAAGAAGATGCCAGAAGATGCCTGCCACTTGTTCATCAAATGGCCGTCTGATGAACATCTTTGTTCGTCCACAAGCGTGTGGATGTACTACGAGTGAGTGCGATGGCCTCACTTGTAGTACGATCGTTAGTACGACTGCACAAGATCACAATGGGATGACTAACCACACTGTGGAGTCAGTTGCCGGCTGCTGTGCGAATGCACAGGCAGCTCCCGAAGGTCCAGCACTCGAATAAGTCGAGTGGATTGAGACATGAATGTACGCCTAGCGGGCGACATATAAGGAACATACCGGTTGTCCAAAAGGGACAACACGATGATCCTAGGTCGAGTAGAGAGTCGACCGTAGAGGACCCGACTGTGATAGCGCAATCACAGTCAGAAGGCGTTGAGGGAATAAGTCCCCACGTACTTGAGGAGAAAGCTCTTCAAATAGCTAATGCTAAAGTGACTAGAGTTCAGCATCCCGACGGATTAATCCCTCGGTAGCGGTGGAAAGAGATCCCAGGGGAAACCGAGACATTGAATGTATTGGTTAATGACAGATTTAGAGTAGGCGCTTATACTCTTGGTCTGTATGCTCCTCCGAAGTTAACTTCGGATATAACCCAATCGCCAACCCTAGAACCTAAGCGGTTCTTAAGTGATCTGCATTGTGGTAGAATCAAGCACATCTGCGTACTCGTCACAGAGTACGAATACGTAACCGATATTTGGTCACCAGTAATTTGCAGAGAACAAACGGGTTCTCAGCAGCTAATCGATGGACGAAAATGTCCTCGATGTGAACACTCGGATTGAGATATATACTACTCAATCTTGGGAGTCAGTTCAGACAAATCCTTTATACCAAGATTTGATTGAATTCAGGGGTACATTCCTTGAAGTAATTACATGCAAGTTGCCTAAGAACAAAGGCACTCGACATGAGATCGAGCTCAAACCGGGCTCGAAGTACTGTGCCATGAAGCAGTGGCCACTGCCTCATGAACAAGTACTTGCACTCGATATTTTCTTAGTATTCGCTTAAAAGCGGGACATGTAAGTGATTGAACCTCCCCACAAAGCTCTTCGACCTTCTGTGTGCAAAAGGCCACAGGAGGGCGGTGGATAGTGCACGCATTTAATTGACTGAATGCTGCAACGGTACCGGCTCAGACGCCGATACCTAGAAAAGACGTAATCATAAATTGTATGTCTAAGAGTACCAACTTTTCGTCTATGGATCTGATGGATGGATTTTATCAGATCCTTATGCGTGAACAGGACATCCCGTACACAGCAGTGAGCTCTCACAGTGGGATGCTCAAGGAATAGCAAGTAAGGTTACAGGGGCTTAGTAAGCCCCTGCATCATTCAGCAGATGCGTAATGAATCTTTTGAGACCGGTGCGAGAATTTGTACCAAGTTATTTCGACGATGTAATCGTCCATAGCCGGGCTATGGACGGAAAGACGGACGTGCAAGTAGCCGAGCCATATCAGCAAAAAATTTGCTGTACTTGTGCAAGTAGTTGACTCGCCCTATCCACTTACGCAAATTCTTTTGGTTGCTTAGAAACCGACCAATCTAGTATGGCTCCTGCTAACGCGAAATCCGCTTTAAGGCCTCGCTTCACTATGAAGCATCCTAAAAAGGATATTCTTTCCGCACCGAAAATGCAATAAATCACGGGCGTACAACTTATTTTGTGCGCAATCACTCGAGCACTGCTAAAGAACAATGTGATTTTACACGTCTAACCGACCCTGCTTTGCAAGACGATGAAGTAAAATATCATCACAATAAGTCTGTGCATAACCACGATGAAGGCGTCACAGTTGCGTCATAAGAAGTTCATAAAACTCACGTTCATCAGGTTCTTGCACTAATGCGAAAGCATAAGTTGTACGCAAATCTCAAGAAGTGTGAGTTCGCTGCAAGCGAAATACCACTTTCTAGGTGCATCGTCGGTAAACGCGGCATGCGCCCACATCCCGAAAAGATCAAGGCAATGACCGACTGGCTAGCTCCAGTCGATGTCAACGGACTTAAAATGGTCCTTGGGCTAGCAGCGTACTTGCACAAGTACTCACGCAATGATGCCGAGACGACTCATCTCTATCGTCTCGTAAAAAAAGAGGATAGTGGTTATCGAACGCTGATTGTCAGCGTTCCTTGAAAGGTATCAAGCAATGCTTGATGCAATCGCCCATCTTGGCGATTGCAGATCAGGACAGACCATTCCATGTGGTCTGTGACGCCAGCGATTTCGCAATCGGTTGTGCTTCATGCTATACGATACGGACGACGCGCTCCGCGCCATCTGTTACCAACCGCGTCAGCTGCAACCAGCTAAACGCAACTTCTCAGTGCATAACAAGGAATTCCTTGTCATGAAATATGCACTGGCTAAATTTAGGGTCTATCTCCGAGGAGATAGACCGTTCATCGTATATACGGACCAAGCGTCATTACGAACGGCCGTAAACAGCCCACACCTCTCGCAAAGAATGGCGAGGTGGCTATCCTTCTTCGCGGAGTATAATTTCTCCGTGGAATATAAACCAGGACGACTTAACGTCGTCGCTGATGCGTTATCACGCTGACCCGATTTCGAGCCGGCTGCGCACTCCAACAGTGAAAATAATCCCACGGTTGCAACACATATTACAAGTGTTTCGTCGTCAACATTGTTTGATGACGTAAAGAAAGCCTACACAGAAGACAAAGACCTTCTGCGTTTAATGGATCATCAGATAAATCCTCAAATAAATCTTTAAAAGTTTACCGGCTTTATATTGATTGTCAACCGATCGATACACACCACGCAACGGCTTACTGTACTACACAGCCGTTGCCGGCGACACTCCACGCGTCGCCGTCCCAACTCACAATGATTTGCGCGTGCGCATCATGAATGAGTATAAAGATGCACCAACAAGTGGGCATCGTGGACGTGAGAAAAATTATCGCACAGAAAGTCGCGACTTTTACTGGTCCCGCCAGTATCAGTTCGTGCGCAAGTACATTCGTGCTTGTGAGGTATGTCAACGGATGAAGCCTAGCCCTTCATCCCGTGCACCTCTCCAGCCTCTACCACTTCCGGCAATAGGTTGGCAGTCTGTATCTATGGACTTCGGCTTCGGATTTTTTGAAGCTGATGTCAAAAGCAATGGAACCTATGTTTTTGTCGACATATTCAGCAAGATAGTACATCTTGTTGCAGTACCAGAGTCTATCACGGCTCCGGGTTGTACCCGCGACTTTATCGACACGGTGTTCAAACTCCACGGTTTACCCGGTGAACTGGTCTCTGATAGAGATCCACGATTCACGGCGGAGTTCTGGCAATCCATGTTCCGATCTATCGGAACACGGTTGACTATGTCAACTTCTGTATCATCCAGTAATAAATGGTCAGACGGAAAGCGTAAATTGCGTATACTTCGAGATTACGTCCAATCGTATCCGAATTAGAGCAAGTTTTTACCAATGTTCGGATTCACCATCAACAATTCGATGCATGCGGCTACAACGCATACACCGTTCTTAGTGATTGGTTTACGCCATCCACGCAGACCCACCCAATGAGAGGGATCCTCTAGTTTAAGGGGGGGGGTGGACTCGCACGAGCAAACCCAACTCTGGCTCATGCTCATCACGCGTCAAAGTTACCAACGACGCATTTGATGTCGATGTCAATCGACACGGAATAAGAGAAATGTCTCATGGCAGTGCGAACAAAGCGCACTGAAAAAAACACAAAACAAATGATTCAGCAGAGGAATTTCTGCCGGCTCCAGAAACAATAATCCATTTCGTACAGGATTCCATTGCTAACGCAGTGGACCGTCAGAATTGGAACGCAGACAAACCTGGAAGAGCATATGTTCTTTCATTTAAAGTTAATGACCTAGTACTACTCTCTACGGTTAACTTACCTAAGCGTGTAGTCACTAATGTGGGTAGCAGTAAACTACTACCCAAGTTCATTGGTCCATTCCGTGTACTGCATCGCAGAGGCAATGCTTACACAATAGAATTGCCACGTGTGATGCGAACGCATCCTACGTTTTACTTTGGTCGACTCCGCCCGTACCATCAGTACGCGGCTTCTTCCGAGGACAAATGTGACCACCCTTTTCAAAAATCCCCAAAAGATTCTTGTGGTCACGAACCAGATTCTCATGCTGAATCTGGAGATTCTCAGGTCGGGTCCAAAGATCCTTGAAACCGCGATGAGCTGACGACAGCTCATCAGGAAGAGCGTGATAATTCCGTTCGTACTCCAACATGGAGTACGCACTCTTCCAACGATCTTCCAACCGTTCGATATGGTGAGCCTGAACCGTCTGCTCCAACGAGCGACGCTTGCCGCGCTCCTGGTCAAGTCTTTCCTCCAAATCATGGAGGAAGTGATCGATTTTGTCGATCCTCGACATTAGATCCGACATACGGTTCGGATCCAATTTTCCCTCCTCCAAACCGCAACCATTGGTGGATTCCCACGGTGGTCAACGTTTTCTTGTGGAATGTATTGTAAACCACCATGATGTGAAAGAGCAGCGAACGAGTTATCTTGTTCGCTGGCGCGTTTATTCACCTTCGCAGGACAGCTGGGAGCCTCGTTTTCAGCTGGTTGTTGACGTTGAGAGCCTCGTCCGTCAGAATGACGAGACCCTTCCGATGGGTCAGAAGACTCATCGGAAAAAGAAACGCCCCTAGCGCTTGTGAATTGATTGCAAAACGTCAATCGCATCGCGCATCTCGATAGAGATGCGAGCCCTTCCCCATTTCGAAGAAAAGTAATGAGCATCCTCTTTCACTCGATTCGTGTGTCGACACATCACGGACAGGAATCACCCCACGTGAGACATGGAAGTCCTGCCTCACAAGACAACCGATTCAATTTATACCGGTTGAAGTTCGTTTCTCAACCTTAAAAAAAACGCGAATCGCGTTAAGTCTTTGAAGCCAGGCTTCGCGTCAAATGTCTATGACATTGCGAATAAACGCGCTCCAAGCTTGCATCAGCGAGAGTTTACCTCGCTTGTTGTTGCCACTATACCATCGATGCTAAAGAAAAGCATCGAGATAAAAAATTTCCTCAGCGCGTAAGTTCTTCGCGCTGGGATCAAGGCCATGTAGCTTTGTCGCAATAAATAATGAATTTTTGTTGTGAGGAGTTGTCTCCCCAGACAAGCTACTGACTAGCCGTTTGGGCAAAAGCCAAGGCTTCTTCTCAGGGGCAAGACGAGACAATTTACTGTCTGCGCTCCCCTGAGCGGTACCCACTGAAGTAGGGGTATCACAAGAACATTTATTACGATGGCTTACTCCATTGTCATCACCACGCACAGAATTCAGTGCGGGTGACGGGGAGTCATCCTCATCGTCGGAACCAAACGTGCTATAGCGAATGCTATTAGCACGTCTACCCGATTGAGCCCCCAAATTCGAAGGCTCATAGTCATCCGCCTGATAACATTAAGGCGACTGTTCCGCTCTCCCTGAGTCGGCTATCTCGTCCAACTCGCATTCATAGTTGACCACCAAAGAGGGGTCGCACGGTGACTCATCGCGTGCACCCGCAGCAGTTACTATTGCGAGAGAAGATGATAATACGGCAGACGCCCTGTCTGTCGCAAGAGACAATAATGCGTCGCCCGCGGCTGCGTGAACCGCAGCCGAAGGCGCCGCACTATTCTCATACCGCATGGACTCGTTAACAAGCGATAGAATTAGGAATGATAGTTCTAACCAACCAACATCATTTTCAATTAAGTGTTGGATAAAAATAAATATTCTAAACGTTTTTCTGTTTCTATCTATATAAAAACTTTTTATTAATTACAGTTTACTTTCAACCCTCTTTAAAGCAAGTGTTTAAAAAGAGTCTTCCTCTGCACGCACTAGTGTACGTGAAGTGACGCGAGGCACCACTCGCACTATAGCAGTGCGAAGGGACTTGTACTGAAGCAGTTCAAGTCGGCAATGTCCCGTAACAAGCAGCATCTTTGTGACGGGCCAAATTTGCCCTATGTTACACAATCCCCGTTAATTGCACTTCGTGTACTTCAGGGGATGATCAAATATTCAAGTGAAGTAATAAGACCCACCACTTGGGTGTAATTCACATTGTGACCCGCCCTTGTGTATGTGATGCACCTGAGGGCATTCACATTACGGGGATGACGGTTAGCGTCATCCAAGAAACGACGTATATTAGAAAAATACGCTCGCAATACATATCAGTGCATATCTACAGATATGGCGTTTATGATCGGTTAAAATAGGTCTTAAATTCAATTCGATTAAGTAAAAACCAGTCTGAAACCTACTTCCTAATTCACAACTGCGCACGTGGAGCCGGGATACCGCCCCCGTGACGTCAATTAAACTAAGGCTTCTAGTTCGCTGGGTGAGGTCGATAAGGCGCCCACCAACTACCTCATTGTACTTGAGAGAAGACGGTTAAAGCTTCATGGTTGTGCTCAGAACGTGTGTGCGAGTAGTGCGTGGCAGCTCTAAGTAGCGCCCGCGTTCACTTGGTCGCACTATTGGTCCTTTCCATGACCCGTCTCTCAGAGCGTGTCAGTGAGGATGAGCCTCAATATCGTTTGAGCTCTATCCATCAACTTAGCACAGAGACTTGGTTAGCAAGCCCTGGCCAGGCTCTTGGGCAGTCCTCCTGATCAAAATGTTGCTCAGTTGGAGCATTTAAGTTGTGGTGCTCGGATAGCTAAGAGCCGCGTCCGATGCACAGAGCCATGCTGCGGCAGAGTCCATCATTCAGACTCAGGATGAGCTTAGGCGAGAGCAGGCTCGGAGCAAGGCTCGCAACAGGGCTGTCGAGATGCTCTCCGCCCGGCCGAATCAGCCGAGATCCATTCGGATTATGTCCGCCTAAGTTCGATGAAACTGCAGCGCACACGATTGTCCACTGGCTGTTTGCCGTGGAGCAATGCGGTATGGCGCAGCTCATCGAGGACGACAGGCCAGATGGTATCGCACGCCATGTCGCCTTTGCGCAATGAGGCCTCAGATAGGCTTACTCGGCGCTTATGTCGGGCGTTAAGACGATCCCATGGGCAATCTTTAAGACAAAGATTCGCGCCATGTATAAGCCGCCGAACAACGAAGTGTTGCTTCAGGCGCGCTTCTTTGGAGCGCGACAGGCGAAGCGATCCCTGTAAGAATATGTGCAGGAATTGCGCTCGCTTCGGCGTGCATTAGTGCGAGTCCGATACCGGAACACATTAAGGTGCCCATGGTTATGAACGGATTACGGCACGGCCCATCGCGACATGCTCCTTTTAGAAAGGTGCGTCGACGATGGAAGAGACAATGCAAATTGCCTTAGCGCGCTTAATCAAAGGGATGCCGACGGCGTTGACCGTGTCATATTTTATCAGTGTCGGCTTTTAGAAGCCGCAGACCTGAATTACTCTGTGCGTGACAAGGAGCTTCTTTCTATAAAGTATGTTCTTGTTAAGTTTCGAGTCCACCTACTTGGCACCGAACCATTGTGGTTTATATGGATTATGCATTGCTGCGGGCCGCATTAAACTCACAAATGGTTCGGTGCCAAACAGAAGCACTCGAAACTTACTTTGCACCGAACCACTTGTGGTTTATACGGATCACGCGTTGCTGCGGGCCGCATTAACTCACCGAACATGTCGCCTAGAATGGCAAGATGGCTTAGATTATTTTCTAAATTTGATTTCATATTTGAATACAAGCCGGGTAAGTCGAATGTCTTGGCTGACGCTGCTTTTTCGCGCAGACCAGACTTCGAAGCGAGACAGCAAGAAGTGTGTCAAGTGCTGAAGCACAATTTCAGCCTTCAAAGTGTGTCAAGCGCTAAAGCACAAATTTAGTCTTCAAAGTGTGTCAAGTGCTAAAGCACAATTTCAGCTGTCAACGTTGGCAGTCATGAAGGCATACCACGTGACGAGCTTATTAGTCTGGAATAAAAAAAGAGCTGCAGTCAGGACGACCATTGTCGCCTGCTGTTGGATCACTTTGGTGGACGAAAGGTGACCCTTCCGTCGCACCTGAAAGCTAAGCCAAATCGTTTTAGCTACAGCGATGGCCTATTATGGCTTCAGCTCTCACCTTGTGATCCCTTGAGAATCTATGTGCCTCATGGCACATATCTCTAGCTGATGATTCTTCCCGAACTCCATTATGCGTGATCTTATGGGCATCTGGGCCGTGAGAATGCATTTTTACGAGTGTCAGAGGAATTTTGGTGGCCACACCTATATAGATGGGTGGACAACTATATTCGCTCTTGCGAACAGTGTCAGCGCATTAAGCCTGCACCGTCCAGCAGTGCGCTACTGAAGCCGTTACCGATTCCAACCAACTGTTGGAAGTCAGTAAGTCTGGACTTCATGTTTGGCATGCCGCCCGATCATAAGGGTCGGACAGGGCTAGTCGTCTTTGTAGACAGACTGAGCAA
>NC_090613.1:4184788-4205095 GCF_004359215.1 Bremia lactucae
CTATATAGATGGGTGGCCAACTATATTCGCTCTTGCGAACAGTGTCAGCTCATTAAGCCTGCACCGTCCAGCAGTGCGCCACTGAAGCCGCTACCGATTCCAACCAACTGTTGGAAGTCAGTAAGTCTGGACTTCATGTTTGGCATGCCGCCCGATCATAAGGGTCGGACAGGGCTAGTCGTCTTTGTAGACAGACTGAGCAAGATGGTGCGTTTAGCACCATGTAAAACATCGATCACAGGCAAGGAGGCAGCTCTCTTGTTCCTGGGTCATGTATACCGACTACACGGGATGCCCGAGTCCATAGTATCGGACCGGGATCCACATTTTACGTCTGTTTTTTGGCGTCATGTGTTTGAGCTGCTAGGTAGCAAAATCCACATGTCGTCCACAGATCATCCCAGAGCGATGACCAAAAGGAACGTGCCAATCGGGTTGCGGCGGATGAAATACGCACGATAGCGACTCCTAAAGAATGTAGCAAACAACTGCCCTTCATGGAGATCGCTTTAAGTAACAGTGTCCACGCCAGTACGAGTGAGGCACCGTCTGCGCCATCTTCGGACGCAAGTCTCGTTTGTGACCAGCCCGAATCTTAGTGAGGGAGGGCCCCTCACAACGCTCGATACGAAAGAGGGATAAACTTTCGTCAATACGACGATGACCCATGAGAGTATCATTTCAAGACAGAAACTTGCCCTAGTGACCCTGCCGGTTTTGGCAGTGGTTATGGTGTCACAGCAAGGAATGCATGTGCTCCCAAACAATTATGATGTTTTGTTATGTGCAACTACGTCCTATGAACGACCATGTAGGCAAGATAGATGCAGAAAGCGTGAGCGATGCTCAGTGCTTTGTGGATGAGCGATTAGCCATCACAAGAAAATTCCGTGACGCGATGGCAAACGCACAGGATAATCACAAAGAGTACGCTGATCAAAATGGTCGCAAAAACAGTGAGCGCTTTAGTGTTAGAGATAAAGCACTATTAAGTACTGATACTCTATCTAAAATGCAATTTCTGTGCTATCTGGAGAAGCTACGAAATTATTGCCGTATTTCATCGGGCTGTTTCGGTGGTCGAAAAGGTTGGAGACCTAAATTATAGGCTCACCCTTTTCCCGTATACGAAGACGCACCCCGTCTCTTACGTGGGTTGTCTGAAACGATTCAATGATCCAGAAGAGATCCGATACCCCCATCCGTCTAAAGAGGACGATGGTGAAGCCGACTTTGAGTCGAGCTCGATCTAGTGAGGGACACGGCAAAGCTGAAAATAAATCAGCCGAATGACTCCTCCAATCACGATACAGGCTTGGAGAGCGAGGGGTAACACGCGCGTAACGCGGATCCCTCAGTATCAACGTTAACAAAAGGTCCAGCCGAAGTTTGAGGCGTTCGTAACCCTGACGCTCCTTCGCGCGTGGATCGTGAAGATCCGAAGTCAGTCGCGATAGTTGACTTTCGAGATCCCCGATTTGTCATTCAGCAGCGCTCAGCGCCTGCGACCGAACGGACGCGATATAGGCTGCCGCAAATCGGTGGGCGAAATCGCCGCTCCTTTCGAGCGCCACCCTGCACTGATAGATGATACTGGTAGTCGACGCTTCCTTGTTTGAATGTTGGTTGCCCACCGCTCCCTGCAGCAGAAACATCAGAACCTCGTCCAGTGACGAGGACACCTAAAGTATTTATAGTCTTGGGAGCTGGTCGACGCGCGGCGCGTCGACGTACTGGTTTTGGTGTCTGTTTATGAGAAGGAGCACCAGATCCGCTCCGATAGTTCCAAAGAATTAGCAGGAGCGGCGTGATGAGAAGAAACAGGGAGTAAAGTATCGCCCATGATTTCTCTCACACGCAAACGAGTAAAGTTAAGTCATTGCGACCGTTGCTTCGCCACATCGGAATGTGGCTGAAAGCGGCGCAGGAATTCCACTTCGTAATGGTCTGTTGATTCATTCGAATTAAAGACACCGGGATCGAGAAAACACGACCAAGTCATTTCCCCTGAGCCTTCCACTAAGCATAGTGCTGTGGTATAGTAAGTCCCAAAACGAGGGTGGATACGCACGATGGGCCGGGCACTGCAAACAGCCGTGACCGGTGGTCACGAGTCGGCACAACCGGCAGTCAAGAAATGTCTAAGACTATGGGACCATCGAGATACAGAGAAGTCCAGCAGAAAGATCCAGAGGCTCGAATTTCGTAAGTTCTAGTATTGGGTGTCATACAAACAAGTGATAATAAGAGTATCAGAGACGATAGGGAACACATCAGTCTAAGTTGAATACAGTCTATATTTTACTCTCTAACAGTCAGTGTTCTGCATCTACCTCTGCCGATGCGACGTGACTAAATGCCCGCAACCATCAAGCACACATTCGCGACTCGACCCCAACCTACAGTGCCCGGACGAGCCGGCACTCGAAACGCACTCGAGCGCGCGCCCACACCACTCGCCCGGAGACTTAAGTTGTCTCCAACAGCTTTTGTGATCCTCGCACACGTGTATCGTACACACACGCGCCGTCAAGCCTTTCAACCTCGCTTCGTGTGCCCGTCAACAGCTTCCCGGCAGACGCGACAGGACTGTATTCCCCCTCTCTCTCATCTCAACCGCCGGTATGGCTGTAAGTTGCGTCGCACGTGCTAAACGGACTTACGCCGGAGCGTCTCGACTCGAGCAACTTTTTCGTGTGTGGGTTCTACCACAGTGCCATAATAAATATGTGCATCTATAGTAGCGCGTTTTTGGAGCGACGCTAGTTTTATCCGAAGGAGGCCATTCGGATGGAGTTGGCTATGGTATGCCACCAGTCACATAGGCGCGTTCGATACGGCAAAATTGTGACACCGACTGGACACGTTGACGTGCCATCGGTGAAGCTTAAAGCTCAGACTCTTCTGCGTAAGACCCATTGTGTATGATGATCTGAACGACAGGTGTTGTGATTCTACCCAACTGAGAAGCAGCTGCGCCTTTATGGGCAGCGCGGTCTCGAATGGAAGCTGCGCTATCTAGCGCTGACGACGAGACACTTGATTTGTAGACGTAAGGCAAGTTGGCCTTCGCAACGTTGGGCGTCTCCATGTTTAGAGCAATGAGCGAAGTTTAGATGGGCAATAAAGCGCCATTAAGCTCGCTGTACTGATCCCTACTATGAGGTGATAGCAGAGGTGTCGGCTCAAAGTAGTCAACAATGAGCAACCCATCTACATCCTCACTGTGAAAGTGGGATGGATCTGTAAGTCCAGTTAGTGCGCCAGCAGCAGTAGCTGCCGGCATTGTAATTGTGGCACTGAGCGAAAGCGGTGTATTGACGCGGCGCGTACGCTTCGTGCGTGGTTGTGAGGGGGTCTTTGCAGACGACCCATCATCTTTGCCCCTCTTTGATGGCATGGTTGGCGCCGTGTGAGTGCACACAGGCTGCTAGAGTGACTGAGAGGATTAGAACGGCGCGTTAAGCAGCTCGCAGTCCCTCGTTCTTCTTTGACGAATTTCAAAAAGTAAATTCGTTTTTAAAGGGGTGGATAGTGTAACGTGCTAAAGTTGCCCTTTGGCACAATCCCCGTTAAGTACACAATGTGTACTTAGGGGGACAGTAATTACTTAAGTGAAGTCATTAGACCCACCACATGGGTGTGGTTCACATTGTGACCCACCCTTGTGTATGTGATGCACCTGAGGGCATTCACATTGACTGGGATGACGGCTAGCGTAATTTAACATACGAGGTATTTAGAGCAATACGCTCGCAATACTTATCAGTGCATATCTACAGAGATGGCATTTATGATCGGTTAAAGTAGGTTTTATATACAATTAGATAAAATGAAAATCAGTCTGAGAACTACTTCCGAATTCACAATTGCGCCCGTGGCGCCGGATTACCGTCCCCGTGGCGTCACCTAAACTAAGGCTTCTTGTTCGCTGAATGACCACCAACTACCTCACTGTACTTGAGAGAAGACGGCTAAACGCTTCATGATTGTGCTCAAAGGTGTGTGCGAATTGTGCGTGGCAGCTTTAAGTAGCGCCCGCCTACAATCTGCGAATGACTTTATGCCGGGCATCTTCAACGGCGCAACCTTATCGAGCAATTGGAGAATAACCACTGCCAAGCACTATCCCGAGAAGAAAGTGGCCACGTAGCAGATAATGGAGTAGCGTAGTGCTGTGTGGCGCGATGGTGCTGAAAGGTAAATAAAGGGATTTGTGCTGCATGAACCCGCTTCTTCAATAATATCGTTCGTCCCGGTCGGAAAAAAAATGACGCCTATTTGTGCTGCGATAGTGTTGCAGTTTAATGGCCATATATAACAGACTTTCCGCCGAGGCACTTTTACTATCTTAAGTCGTGATCGTTGTGGCGATCACGGCGAGCAAATGTTTAGAGTACCATAGTCGTCCTAAATTAAAAAAAATGGTGTTGGTGCTTAATACCATGGCATCAGCGCAAGTTTGAGCAAAATTGACTGGCCGAAAAAAAATTTCACATATTTGTTGAACAAGCGGAATGCTAAGGAAGTGGCTAGCTATGCCACGGGGACTTAGTAATGCCCCTGCGACATTTAATAGATGTGTTAACAATCAATCTGTTGAGATCGGTGCGGTATCTCGCACCGAGCCATATTGATGACGGCTTCGTTCATAGAAGATCCATGAACGGAACGTACGACGTTAAAGCACGTCCGAAAGGTACTGACACGTAAGCGTAAGCACAAGTTGTATGTAAATCTCAATAGTGTATATTCGCTGCAAGCGAATTATCACTTCTTGGGTGCATCGTGGGTAAACATGGAGTACGCTCGGATCCAGAAAAGATCGCTCACCGATTGGCCTGTGTCAGTCAATGTAGAGCGACTTTGAAAAGCCCTCGGCTTAGCGGCGTACCTGCACAAGTACTCATGCAATTACGCCGAAATGACAGTACATCTTTCTTCTTAATGAAGAAAAGTGTGAAGTGGTCATGGAATGCTGATAAAAAGCGGTCCTTTAAGAGTATCAGACAAAGCTTGATGCAATAGCCAATCCTGGCAATTGCTGACCAAGACAGAACACTTCATGTGGTCTGTGACGCCAGCACTTTTGCAATCGGCTGTGCGTTAATGCAGTATGACATAGACGGCGCAGAGTGCGTCGTTATTTATCGCGTTAGCTTTAGCCAGCTGAACGCAATAATCCAGTGCATGACAAGGAAATCCTTTCCATGAGATATGCACTGCTTAAGTTTAGGGTCTATCTCTTGGGATATAGACCGTTCATTGCTTATACGGACCATGCGTCTTTACGCACGGCCGTAAATAGTCCACACCTCTCTCGCTAAGAATGACGAGATGGTTGTCTATCTTTGCGGAATATATCTTCTCCGAGTTAATACAAACCAGGACGAATTAAGTCGTCTCTGATGCCCTTTCGCGCCGGCTGCGCAAGTCATCAGTGAGCATAAGACCACTGTTGCAAAAATAAGTGTACCGTCGTCAAAATTACTTGACGACGTTAAAAGATCTTTATAAGAAGATAAGGCACTTAAAGGGTTGATGGATTACCTTAAAAACATCCCAACTATTCTTACAAGGATTGTCGAAATTGTATCGATCCTCGATAGATCGATACACAACCCGCAATAAGTTAATGTATTACACAGACATTGCTGGCGACACACCTCGTGTCGTCATCTCCATTATAATGATATGCGGTTACGCATGCCATGATTTACCAATAAGTGGTCATCGTGGGCGTGAAAAGACCTATCCCACGACAAGTCACGACTTCTACTCGATACACCAGTATGAGTTTGTCCGCAAGTACATACATACGTGCTTGCAAAATTTGCCGACGGGTGAAGCCCAGTGCTTTATCCCGTGCTCCGTTATAACCTCTACCTGTCCCGGCAGGGCGTTGGCAGTCCGTATCTATGAGCTTGATCTTTTTCCGAAGCCAATCACAGTCAAAGGCTGTGCTCGTGTCTTTATTAACACGACATTTGACTTCGTGGGTTACCTCATGAGCTGGTCTCAGATCGAGACCCTAGATTCACGGCAGCATTTTGGCAATCTGTGTCCAAAGATCGCGGAACACGGTTGAAAATGTCAACTTCTGGCCATCCTGTTACAGATGGTCAGACGGTGCAAGCAAACCGTATCCTCGAAGAGATATTTTTTGCGGATTCGTCCACTCTTTTACGAGTTGAGTGAGTTTTTGCCGATGGAAAGATTTGCCATCAACAATTCAGTGCATGCTTCTACGAAGCATACACCATTTTTATTAAATGGCTTGCGCCACCCACGTATACCAACCTTGTTTGAGAGTGACACTTACTAATATGGTGAAGGGACTGTCTCGAGCAAAGAACAATCTAGCTCTTGCTCATCTCGCACTGACTCGACGGTCAATGTGAAGGATACCAATGTTGATTTAATCGACATTGAAGTGGGCAAAATCGGTATTGGCAATAATGTTATTGCTGACTTTAATACGATGCTGAGAGACTCAGCATCGAAAACAACAATATTAGTGAGAACAATAATGCCCTCACTAATGAGAAGAATGACATCTTCGCAGTGCGCACCGGTCGCACTAGAGACAAAAACAAAACCGAGTCAGCAGCTGAATCCTAGCTAGAGAAGACGTGGTCCATTTCGTACAGGACTCCATCGCCGATGCGGTGGACCGACAGAAACGGAACTCTGACAAAAATAGAAGAGCAAACACACTTTCATTTAATATTGACGATCTGGTCCTACTGTCTACGGTAAACCTACCAAAACATGTAGTGATGAATGTAGGCAATAATAAATTACTGCCCAAGTATATCGGCCCGTTTCGTGTACTCTACCGCCAAGGCAATGCGTACACGATCGATTTGCCTCATAGGATGCGTGTGCATCCTCCGTTTTATGTCGGGCATCTCCGCCCGTATCATCAGTACGAGACTTCTTCCGATTCCGGATCATACCGAAACGGTCTAAGGTGTCTGAATAAGCCTGATAATTCCGAGCTTAAGCATGATAGTCTCGGGATAGAGTCTGGCTCTCGAACCAGACGATCCAACCTTTCCTCCATAAAAAGAAATCTTTTGACGAGCTGTCACAAGTTCGTTTTGAAGGGACTGATGCGTCCTTCCGTTCGCTAACTGATCTGTCGCAACTTGCGAACAATTTTTCAACTGGTCACGGGAAACATTATCGACCATCACCGCTAACTCGAAATGACAGATCGCTCGTGATCAATGTCCCCCCCTTAAATAATAAAGGATGTGATCCAAATCACGGTGTTGATTCAGGTTCATCGAATGAGGCGATCCCGACTTTCCCTCCCCTTTCACTTCCATTGACGGATTCGAGTGGTGAGAAGCGTTTCTTGTTGAAAGCTTTTCAAACACATTGAGGTGGAAGGGGTTCGAACGAGTTATCTCGTTCGTTGGCTAGGGTATCTACCCTCGCATCATAGTTGGGAACCTCGCTTGATGATGCGTTCGGGTCTCGTTCGACAGTACGACGAGACTCATCCTTCTCGACAGAGGGTCCATCTGAGTACGAGCATTTTTCGCGCTCGTAAAAGGATTGGAGGTTCTCATTCTTTGCTCATCTCACAAGAGATGAACGTCCTCCAATTAGGTTTTAAGGGAGTATGCCTCCTTAGGGGGCATGACCTGCACCCTTAAAGCAACATGGGCATGAATCCTTCACGAAAGGCAAGTTATCCCTGCCTCCCGTCGTCCACTATTCCAGGAATTCTAGAACGGAATTTGCGGCGAATCGATGGAAATGTACGCAATTAATGCCAGATTCTTCACAAGATCCAGTGCTTCTCCCTCGGGCGTCTTAGCTGGACAGATCATGCCCCAATGCGTTTTGTGAAGCTTGGCCACAAGGAAGGGGTATGCAAACGACTGCGTCGAAAGCTGGAGTATCGCAAGTATTAACGCGATTATTGTATGCGTCGTCGCTGTCCATTTGCGTCGTTTGAGCACTTCGTTGGGGCGAGAAGGCAAGCAAGCACAGCCTCGTCACTGTGTCCCTCTATACAATCACCGAGCGTAGTGAAAGGCCCTCCTTCACCAAGACTCGGGCTGCGCATAAACGAGACGGCATCCGAGGATAGCCTTGGTCCTTTTATATAAATCGGTGTCTCACCTGTACTGGCGTGGAGACTGTTATTAAAAGCGAACTCCACGAAGGGCAATTGTTTGCTCCTCTCCTTAGGAGTAGCTACAGTGCGCAATACGAATATTTGCAATCCGTTCGTAATCGTACGGGACCAAATGGCCAGAGTCAAGTTGAGATCATTGCCATTGTCCACACACTCACCACCCACGTACTCAGCAGCATTGTCCGACGATAACTAGGTGCGTACATTTTAAGTCGAGCAAGGCAATCATTGACTGAATCCAGCTGTACTTTAGAGCCATTCTTTTTCAGAGGATGCAACATGTCAAGGCGGAGTGGCTCGCCTATTATGTTTACACATCATGTGTCCATTACGTGATGCTTCGTGCATCGGACCCACATAACCGATCGCCAAGAGCAATTAAATCTTGGCTAAACGTCGATTCTATTTCGGTGGAAACGGCCTGCTAACCAGCTTTTTACTTACATATGTCTGACACGACCGTTCCATATCTCCAGACCATGGTAATGCCGAGACTCTTGATGACTCCCACAGGATATAATATTATTACTCCTCTTATAGGAAATAATACATGTGTAACGAGACACCCTTACATCACTTCCTGTGATGACTTCATGGACGACGACCAATCTGATGATGTCAGTATGCATCGCCAGGAACGAAGTGATCGTAAGAGTCACTCTGTATGAATGATACTAGTGGTGCTAGTATGCATCACCAGCAATAGAGGGATTCTAAGGATCGCGCCGAAAGCCATATTAGCGTTAACGTCAACATAAGCCAACGGGAGAGGGATCTCAAAGTTTTGCGGTTTGCTTCCAAAAAGAAGCCTTAAGTGCCCTCTATGAGCAACCTAACTCGTTGGTCTGGTATGACCAACGATCGGTACCATATTCCGTTATTCGATTCATCCAGGTTTTACAAGCGTGGTGACAACGAAACGGAATTCTTCATCTTTGCCTTTTTCTGGCATCAGTGGTACACTTGTAAGCAGGCAAAGGATGTCACTTCTTTGTTCCAAGCTTGTGAAGCGTTTGTGCAGAATGTGCAAAGCATAGGTAGCGAGTTCTGGCTCGACAAATTGGATGCTTTCCGTGGACGAATCGAAAAATGGACCATAGTCGGTGCACGCTACAAGCTGCACCGTTTTTGTAGAAATTAATATTTAGAAGTACAAATTTTTATCGTTCTTAATGTTGATTTAATAGTTCCAATATAACCAAATTTGGTAATATTGACGCAATCAGACATTAGTGCTGTTGATTGGTAGAATTAAGTTTAATTAAACCCCGCCAATCGTCATAAGACACAATTGTGTGGTGCGCAAGAAGGCGCCATTCAAAGTTTGTAATTAATATAATAAAGTCAGTTGTGGATAGAAGATCGTTACGTAGGGACTCGATAAATGTTGCAGTGTTACTTTTATCTTATTCCAAAGCCTTAGAATGAACCTTTGGTAGCTAGGACTTCCTTGATACTTAGAACCTTCCTCTGCACGTCGTGTGCGTTAGGAAGCCGAGGCGCCCCACCTTCACTGTAATCAATGAAGGTTGACTAATACTGTTATCAGTTCTGGGAAAAAGTGCCCCGTTACAGTCCCTATTTAATATTGGGGACCTCTTCGTTCCTGTTCCAATAGTTGGATACAGACATAGTGCACCGAATGCTTGGCCAAACTAAGACGATCAGTTGTGATCAAGTGACCAAGTCTATTCACTTTTATTTCTTACCAAATACACAGCGCAAAGGCATAAGGTGGTGCAAGTGCCTAACACAGGTAGGTTTACCGATTACGTAACGCTGATCGGGCAGGGGGTAAAGGGTCAATTTGGCAACAGCGACACGGTGGTAACGGGGACCAGCACGGACGACGAATAGAGTATACCGCTCAGCTGCATAATCATACTCGATTCAACGGCATAAAGAGAATAGCAGCATATCTGCACGATGAGATCTCGGTTGGTTTCCACCTAGAAAACATGGATACCAACACACCGGACTTGAGGATGTCTACAACATGGAGCTTATAGTTGAAGCTCGCGAGATGTCCCACCTTTTTCGATGGTGTCCTCTATTTTTGAGCGACAATCATAGTCAAACATTCCTATGTGAAGTACCGCATCCAGTGTCTCCAATGCGGCACCACGGGCCACACAATGGCTCGTTGCAGCTTCACTGATGGGCAATTACGAGGTCCAAGAGCGATCGTCGTAACAAAAGTAGTTTTGCGAGAGCTAGAGGACATGGCTAAGCCATTTACCAGCCTGGTCGAGATCAGAACTCAACGGTTAAGTTGGAAAGGGCGGCAGATGCAATTGCCAAAGCGGCGGTCACACCCAGCCGTTTCAAGACTCGGCTCCACAAGGAACTTCAGGGGGACAAACGACTAGTTAGAGACCCACATCATCTCAGCGGCGGAGCAAAGGCCAAAATTGCTTACGTCCAACCAGGAACAGAACCGCTACCCAAACAACCATTAAGACGGCTATTCGAGTCGGACAGAGCTTTGGTCGCATGAATCAACGCGACAAAAAAATCCAAACCATGTACAGGGGCCTATCAAGTTTTTGCTGACAAAGTTGAGGATCATCCAGAATAGAGTGCCGAACCCGAAACAACAGAGGAGGAGTAGGGGGGATTAATGGCCTCACAGTAGAAGAAATAGAGATACCGGAGGTCATAACGATAACATCAGGGGACAAGGAGCGCAAAGCGAAGGGTCAAAGACGGGAGAAAGCAGCATTGAGTAAGTGTAGGCGGGCACGTCTCAACGAGGCCACGCTCTACTTAAGCACACACCCTAGCACAGCGAGGAAGCGGTTTGACCGTCTTCTCTCGTGTGCCGTAGGGTAGTTGTGGTGGGCGCTTTAGCGACCTCACCCAACGCACTAAGTACTCTGATAAACGTGTCGCCACGGGAGCGGTTATTCGACTCCTCGTGCGCACTTACTAAGTAGGAAGTAGTTGTTAGACTGATTTATATTTAATCGTATCAAATAGAGATACCTATTTTAACCAATCATAAAATGTCACCTCTGTAGATAACACTAATATGTACTGCGAGCGTATCTTTCTAGATACCTCACGTAACGGATGACGCTAGCATTCATCCCTCCTAATGTGTATGCACCTATCTGCATCACATCCACAAGGGTGGGTCACAATGTGAACCACACCCGAGTGGTGGGTCTAATTACTTTATTTAAGTAATTGACCATCCCCTTAAGCACACAAAGTGTACTCAACGGGGACCGCGTAACGTTAGGCCAATTTTTTCCCGTTACATTAAGGAAAAACGGAAAGAATGAGGGGTATTTAGTGCGCTAGCCCAGGCGACGGAAACGAGCTAAGAACGCAAATATATCTAGGAGCAAGGTCAGGTACCGACTACTAATGAAGAGCTGGAGTAAGTAAAAGCGGCGGATACACCAGCGACAGGTAACTGTATGGCAATGGCAGTAGTCGAGCGAAAGTCGACGCAACGCTCGACGGTCCAAACGATACCCTCGAAAAACTGACAGCGAGTTTTAGGCGCGGGATGATATTCGCGGGCCTGCTCAATTTGGAGGACCAAGTGGAACATGAATTATCTTGTCAATGCTCTAGTACACACGCGCAAGGGGTGGGGAGGTATGACCCGCAAGGAATCAGCGGGAATGCGATGGTTTTCTTGAAGATTATCCGAATAAATCGCCGGACCGTACCGATATCGTAAGAGAAGACACTTGGGAGGAAGCGATACAATGGGGACGGCAGCAAACTTTCCACAACGGGCCATATATGTAGTTCAACTAACGAAGTCGGAGGACGCACCAACGCGGGTTGCCAAAAATTGGCTCGAACGGTAGCTATTCGAAACCGCAAAGTTATAAAAGCGACCACGGAGTACCCACTCTCGATTATAGATATGCTAGACGAGATTAGTGTCTGCAGAATCGAGCACCTAGACAGACCGCTGCTGTTGTTACGATAGTGGGAACGACATTAATCAACGTTCGTTCACTCAAGACGTCAAATTACCGTGCTGAATATCGACGATGAGGACGATCACAACGTGTCGCCGACGGGAAAGGAAGACCACAGTGGTGATCACGGCCATCACGGCCGCATCCAGCATAAAAGAGTGACGACACAGTGGGGACCAATAACGGGGATGCCTCAATGGAGGATTCTTAGGATCCGTCGACCTAGGACGGTAACGTAGACGACTTGTGGTCAAATGGACGGTGGGTCAATCTATCACGTGTGTAGCCACCTTTGCCACATCGCTTCCATTTTCTGGACGAATAACTCCTCATCAAAGCAGCAAGCTGCGTACGAACGGAGAACACTGAGCGCGAATTCATGCGGAATAGCAGATATTGGGGCCAGTGCTCCACTTATAGTAGCAGCAAATGACCAGAGGGGATTCAAAAGTCTGCTCCCGGGATAAGCTCAGTTGCGCCGAAGCGCAAGCATCTCAAGGCAGTACCATGTCAACAGACAGTCTGTTCTTTCCGAGCAGTGCGTCCAAGGAGAGCCCACATTCGGTTCCAGGCACAACATCGTTATTCACTAAACAGCTTACCTATGATGATGAGGATGATATGATGGACAGTTACGATTGCGCAGAAGCGTGGGCGGCCCTGGAGGAAGACTGACAATACCTGGACTAGATACATTTCTCGCACGTCAACAATACTGCAGCAGAATGGCAACAGGTCGCCAGGCCGCCTAGCCACCTGCTTTGGCATGTCACACGGTTTCCGTTCCCAACTGGGCTCCTTTAAATTCTTGATGTTCTGTCTTCCTTCAGTGGACGACTTCCAGTATATGTGAGTGTCTTACTGACGGATTGGGGAAACTCCAACAACGCGTTTTAGACAAATAGACCCACGAGTGGATCGATCGCTGGATTGTCAATACACGCCATGGTAGCAACCTAACGCAGTTGGTCCCACATGTCGATAATGCAGAAGATTGGAAAGGACTCCGAGAGCTGATTTGTTTTTAGGGAGGGGACGATTTATCAAAATTTTGTGATCCAAAAAGGAGACATCAGGTCAGTCGACACATCATCTGCTCACAACGTTTTGATAATGAGATTGCAACCTTATCTCGGAGCCGTCCAACGACGCATCGGCTAGTTTACGGGCTGACTCTCACCTACTTCGCGCCAATACGGGATACAAGACGGCGTACTATGACCCAAAGTATCATGCGGCGTGGGGACCCATCGTACGATTTTACTAAACGAAATTGCAATCAGCGGAGAGTCAGCTTCTCTGAAAATATTTAGCGCAGCTCACGGGAACATATAACAACCCAGATATACCGATCCAACATCGCATCAGGAGATGTATTTGGTCGGATGAAGGTGCTGCAGGAACAACCCCGGGGTAGCTCGGATCAAATACTTCAAAGACCAGGGAATAACGCCAAGTTACGCCAAACGTACTAGGGTTTAAGAGGGTGCAAATATCGACTGGATGGCTGCGCGGAGAGGGATCCCGTTACAGAAAGGTCGGTGGTATGGTGCCTCCAAGAGACGCACGTTGTAAAATAGGAGGAGGCAAACGAAGTAAGCAAGATATGAGAGGGCTGTGAGGTCTACGACACGACGCAGCGCAGACCCAACTTTCTTACTGGGGCATTGGATCTGAGGGCATCGGCGATGGTGGCGAATATTTTGACACCGTCAGCAGCTGCACGATCACGAAAAACTCAGGAATACAAATGGACCACAGGGACAATCGGAGTCATAATAGATGAAATCACCATCTCAACGTCTACGCTCCTAATTTGCGGGAAGATAGTGAACTGTTCTTCGAAAGATCATACCAGTGGAACTTTCCTTCGTGCGCTACAGTGCTCCTGGGAGACTTCAATAGCGTAGAGAGCCAGCGACTGGACCGACTGGGGGAAAGGTCAGCCAGTAGACCGGGCAGCTTGACGTCAGGGGGACTGGTAAATTACATAAATTGACGGATGCTAGACTGCTCAGAGAGCACGCCGATGACGAGACATCTGATGGCACAGGTGACCATTCTACAAATTGAACGGAATGAGCTAGTAAAATAGATCGTTTCTACGTGCCGGAGGAGCAGACGCCACGTTTCTACTGCACTACCGCCGCAATATTCGGATCACCAAGCAGTGACTCTACACCTTAGGACATCCGATCAGGCCACACCACAAAATACCCAGAAAAGCATCGCATACCCAGCCGGAGCGGATATTGGACAAATTGCTAACAGAAATGGATAATATGGGAATTATACGCTAAACCACAGCCGCGTCATGGGACGCCGACACCTCAGGGTGCATAAATTTCATCAAATTCGTTAAAAGGCGAGAGCGGCGACAACAAAAAAGGTTTCGATATAAAGTACGCAGTAAGAACGGAGGTAGCTCCTCACTCGACATCAATGGGTAGCAGCCAATATGGAGGAATTACGAGCATATCTACTAGCTCGAGTCGGAGAACAACTTCAAGGTTCGACGGAGGAATTACATTGGTCATACAATCGCGTGGGAACGCATCAGAAAGTGTAAAGTACGGTCAGGTCACGGAGCTGAAATCACGCGCGAGATGTCCACAGCTGATAAATTCACCTCGGAACGGACAACAGCTCTAGAACGGAGTCATTGAACGATTCCAGAATTAGGGTCTGCTTTCAAAGGGTTCGTGACAATCCTACAAACTCAACAAGTTACGGCTGAAGACAACAGTGGTTTATTACAACCTAAATCAAAGCTGAAGTTCTCCTGGGCGCAAACTCAATTAAGCAGGCACAAAGCAGCGGGACAGGATGGTTAACAACGACTACTACAGGGGCACAGCCGCGGTCTTTTTACCACCACTAGCTTGAGTAGTTCTTTCCCGCGTCATTGATGGCGAACTCGACCATCGGTAAAAACTCGCTCCAATTCGGATACGATTGGACGTAACCTCGTAATATCTCTTCGTGGACGCGATTTACGCGTTCCGTCCTGCAATCTGTCTCTGGATGCTCAGAAGTTAACATAGTCAGCCGTGTTCCGAGAGATCGAAACACGGATTGCCAAAACTCCGCCATGAACCGTAAATATCACCGATGTTAGCTATTTCGTCGGACGACTCCGCATTCAAGAAATTAATGCCGGTTACTCACAGTCACGAAAGTAGCCACAAGTGTCCAGAACCGAACCTTTATCCTCAACGCCGTCGTTTTACTGTCCATTCTCTTTACAGCGACGGTATTCGAACCGCCTCAATGGGCAATGAAAGAGTTACACAACATGTACAAAAGTTTCTCTGGGCTCACGCAACAAATACGGAGCGGCGGCGACACAAGATGAATCCAGGGCTATTGGTCACTCCACACAAGGCAGGGGAATCGGGCTGGTGACGGGCATCTGTAGCGATTGAAACATGTTTTCCAGTGGATAACAAGACAACCCGTCCCGTATTTAGTACCTAGAGGTGTTGAACATACAACGGAGTCGACGCGGCTACAGGCTACAGGATATCACCCTGTCAAGCCTGGAAGCGAGCACCAGCACGTTGATCGCCGGGGTAGGAGCTCAATCAAGAGATCGGGGAATGGCTCAGCCCAACAGTGGAGCATGAAAAAGAACCTAAACTACGACTCGCGACTCACATTCACGCAATAACTGTAGCGGAGCTACCTCGCTCCTAAAGTCAGAGGAAGACTGTAGACTCAAAGAGTCTCTTAGTTATATAGAACTAATGGGTTAGCAACTCAGGGAGTCGTACAAGCTATTAAAGCTTAATGTATTCTAGTTCAAGGGATTCAGTGGTTCGTAGAACTAAGTGGCATTTAGTGCCCAAGAGTATATACCTTAGAAAGGCTTCTATCTCTAACAGATTAATTCGCAAGCCATAGGAAGGCACTTGACGCTTTAATATCAAAAGGGGAACTGGCACTTGATTTATTTTTTTAATTTAAAACCTTACCCTAGCTTAATTCAAAGTAGATTTCGGCGGCCAGATTTGTATCTGGATTTAAGCAATATTTTAGAATAGGATAAAGGGTATTTTACCCATAAAGTAAATGTGCCACAACAAACCGATGTGTGCCCGACTACATTAACCACAACGGCAGCAAGCTGGTGCCGTTTCCTGACAGATCGGATACGTCTTACCCTGAAGATCACGAGTTAAAAGGCTTCTGGGCAACGTTGCGATGGGACGGTTATTTATGGATACGGGATAACAAGGGACGAATGTTAAGCAGCCAAAAGCTCAATAGGCTCGACAATTGTACTATCGCAGAACTACATATTTCAGCGGACAGGACCGACTGTATATAGCTTCTTTCTTCCCAGAAGTAGAGCCCACACCGGCCAGACAGTAAGCGCAGAAGATACAACGATGGGCAATAGCGATCCTTTTAGCTTCGCCACCCTTCTGGATTGGTCAAATCTCGTTACGAAATCGCCCCTGTTACCACCTTTTTCGGTTGAATATGACTGATCTTGGATCGGAACGGGTCACATTGAAGGAAAGCCCAAACGGAGCTCCAGCACGCAGACGAGAGCGTGATATGGATACAAGAGACAGATGGCATACACTGGAAGGTACACGGACAACTTCCGGCGTTGACTAGGGAACACGGACAATATCTGATAAACCTCGAGAAGAAACATAAAGAGGAGCGGTGTGTATTCAAGGCACACCCTCTGCTGCATTTATTTCCATGGCGGGTCTCTGATACAACGGAGCACCACCGGATTACTCAAGCCTTAGGACGCCAGGCGTTCCTGCAGAGCACAAAGGACCTCGAACGGGCATTGCGTCATGTCTTGGACCGGCTTGAGGCACACACCTCGAACGACAGCTGGCAGAAAGCAGCAGGATACATACAATATCAAGATTAAAAGAAACAGTCTATACCTTGCATTCAACTGAGTGCTTACGTAAATTAATCATAAGTGCGGCATTAATCCAGACCAATCAACTAAATCAAAATTTGTCCACTTATACAATTGCTACTCAACTCGAAAACTTTAGCTTCACAATGCTTATTCTTGCAATTTGCGGTTTTCCATTGCTTTTTTAAATTTACAAACTAAATTTCAAAAAAATTGATCTTTTGTTAAACCCTGTCCGAGTCTACGCATCAACACACTCCAAGCGCATCGTCCAGCAGAAGCGCTTCGAGCTTGCGTACACACTTTTGGCATTCTTCTTCTCCCACCGATCGTATAGTGTCCGTAAACTCTTTCAATTCACTAGCATCCGTCGTGACGGATCCAAACGACATAGGTACATATCGACTCGTCGATTCCATGAGAGTACCTGTGCCGTCGACGCTTTGTCGAATGATATTCCATCCCGTTTCGTCCACATGTTTTCCAGCAAGTGTGCCTTCTTCTTCCGCGAACTTTCGCCAAATCAAAACCACTCGATCGGCTTCAGTGTAACGACGTGTGATAAGATGCTGCAAAAACGACACGACGCGGTCCCCAACACGTGCTTGAAATCGGTATTTAAACACTGCAGTATCATTTGAAATGCCCGGGATTTCAATGCGTTCGTACCCTCTTCGACTCGCAATGAAATCAATGTTATCGAATAAAAGCCGTACACGTTCGAATGGAAATGGCGTGATTCTCTTGCCTACCAATTCGTGATTAGTCGGCTTCATCAACAACGATTCACTCACTGATTCTTGAAACACACGATCCGTTCGAGCATACACGTCGTCCAGTTCATTGATGAAAATCTCATAAAACGTCACGTCAGGTGCGTCGCGTCGAGCTTTTTTCAATAATACTGTCTCGATTCCCGGATGTTGATCTTCGCTGATCCGTTTTCGAACAATTTCGCCCAAATCACGAATCAATGCCGATCGTTTCCCGACAGCTTCCCGAAGTCGTCGTTGCTGCTCTTCAGCCATGAGTCGCTCGTGCCAATGGCGACTCGCAAGTGCTTTCCATATCATCGAGGAAGAAAATTCAAGACCTCGAGTTCGGTCTGCAGCTTTCTTTGCTTGTAAGGTTCTCAATTGAGTCGTCAAGTCGTTTAATTCGGCATATAAGTCGTTCTTTTCAGCTTTGCGCTTCTGTCGATAGTGGCTACGACGGAGGGCATCGGTCGTACGGATATCCTCGACCTCTGTGATTCGTGGCGTAGAGACCACAGATGCGATGTTTTCCGTGTCATGGAAGCCACTGTCCGTAGTTTGGCCGTCGTGAAGTGGAATCTCGGGGTCAACAAGGCTAAAGAGGCTGCTTATGTCCGAAGGAAACAGATACGGTCCTTCCTTGTCAAGCGCGAGCAACAACTCGGGACCAGACACCGTGGGGTCGTCAATATTATGCAGGAATCCGACGACATCGTCTAGGAACATCGAGTCAGTCATGGGTTACGTGACGAATTACGAAATGACGGGTACAGGAATGGAGGTACAGCAAAGTTTAGTTACTTTACGTAGTTATACGTCCAAGAGGCCCTTTTTACACAGTAGGAGTCACAAAAGCCAGCTGGAGGGGTTGGGTCGAGCAGAAGCTTCGTCTGCTTTCATTTTATCCAGAAACGACAGGAAATAAGCCACAAGGTAATGACGACTCGCGACCAGCTTTCCCAATACAACATTTCTATCACTCACTTGCACGAAAGGAATTCATCGTAGCTGCACGCCATCGACAAGAATCGTTTTGTTAAGTAGGAGACTCTTATCATTAGGAGCTCGTGATCAAATTACATAAAACGGTAGGGCCCACGATTTTATTGCCGGAACCTTGCTTTTCAAATTTAACAAGTTTCATGGAAATAAGAACACTCACGAAGCAAGGTTTCCAGTACCCTCCCCTTGTTCGTCTTGAAAATATCAAGAAAAGCTTTCAGAATATTTAGACTGGTGACATTAACACCGGCGAATCATGCGAGTACCGATTATTTAAGATCCTGCTGTTTATTTTCTAGCATAATGCCTTTCCAGCTGGTTGCAGCCATATCACACACCTCAGAAGTATACGCGCGCTCTTCTATTGTTTAGCAATCGTGCAGTGTGCCGTGTTGCGCAATCAAGTCGCTTCGCATGTGATAAGGCAATATTGTTCATGTAGAATTGTTAAGGCTGAGATAAGACCCGCATTCAAATAGGCATCTCAATTTGGCGACGCGGCTTGTCTTACCGCTGCAACTGGCGACGCAGCTTCTGTTTCAGCTTCACTTACACGCTGTTTGCATGAGTAGGAAAAACAACGTTGATTGTGAATTTTTGGAAATCGGAAAATTTAGATAGTTTTTTCCACATATTGAAATATAGGTGGCGCCGGGTACACAATAATATAAGCTCTCACAATGCAAACATAATTTGGATTGATAAGCATCGACTTTCGTTGAAATCTCTTTGACATTTATTTTTAAGTCATGATTGAAAAGGACATTTTGGATCTAAACTGGTTCATTTTCAAGCCCGGCTTTTAAAGTGATTTCTCATTCACTTAATGTAACGGGGTGTCCCGTTATATAAGTATAATTTCCTGTAAAGAGTAATAATTAATATTATGTTCTGTGAAAGGAAATAAGAAAATAAGCACAAATAATTAATCACTTGACTTACTAGTTCCAATATTACCAAATCTGGCGAAATTGATGCAATAAGACATTATTTGTAACGGGGCACTACGACTTGTACTGTTTCAGTACAAGTCCACTTCACACTGCTTCAGTTGTGAGTGGTGCCTTGCGTCAGGTGACATACACTGTACGTGCAGAGGAAGACTTCTCTTAAGACAAGTAGACTTAAGAGGGTAAAATGAAAACTGTATTAAATATAGTTAAGTGTCTCTTGTTCTATCTTTGTAAATGCTAACTTAACTATAACCTAATACTTAACATGTAAATGAATTCTTATCTATGAAACTCTCTTTGATTACTCCTACAGCTGATTAGTCTGCGGATAAATTGATATAATGGCCTATACCAATTTATGGATAAGAATTCTGAATATTACTATATCAAGTAATATCCTCCAAATATTATCTACCTTTTAGATAATATATTAATTAACAACCTTTAAGTGTTAATTTCATGTAACGATACACCCCGTTACATCACCCCTCCCTTAAACGACAATCACTCTGAATGTCATTGGATGGAGTGTTCGTCATGTGACCACTTAATTTTTAAAATGATTTTGATTGGTCAGATCCATCATTTTAAATTCCATCGCATGAAG
>NC_090613.1:4209041-4260189 GCF_004359215.1 Bremia lactucae
AGAGTTTCGGGACGACGCGTTTGCGTCATCCCAGGTACAGGGGTCTGTACCTGTTGTAATCTCAACAGTTCCGCCTGTTGAGAGCCTTGCTGATTCAGCAAGGCTACTTTTTCCTTCATCTCGTCAAGTTCATGTTGTATGAACTTGGCGACGGTTGAATGGAGGGCATCTCTGTCTAAGTTGGACAGTAATGCCAGGATTGCATCGTTTCCTACGGATGAACTCATTCGTTCAACCGCACTCCTTTCTATATCACTTAGAAAGGAGTAGCTTTCAGGGGAAACGTGATGCGTATTCCCACTACCATCTAACATGTCCATGTTAAATGTGGGAAATGTGGTCCTTGGACGGACTACAAAGTGCTACCAGGTGTAACGGGGCACTACGACTTGTACTGTTTCAGTACAAGTCCACTTCACACTGCTTCAGTTGTGAGTGGTGCCTTGCGTTAGGTGACGTACACTGTACGTGCAGAGGAAGACTTCTCTTAAGACAAGTAGACTTAAGAGGGTAAAATGAAAACTGTTTTACATATATAGTTAAGTGTCTCTTGTTCTATCTTTGTAAATGCTAACTTAACTATAACCTAATACTTAACATGTAAATGAATTCTTATTCCTATCTTATTTGTAACTCTCTTTGATTACTCCTACAGCTGATTAGTCTGCGGAATAAATAGATATAGTGACCTATACCTATTTATGGATAAGAGTTCTTAATATTACTATATAAAGTAATATCCTCCAAATATTATCTACCTTTTAGATAATATATTAATTAACAACCTTTAAGTTTTAATTTCATGTAACGATACACCCCGTTACATTTTTTCTATTGATTGGTTAATTCAAGTCTAAATCAACCTTGCCAATCGTTATTAGACACGATTATGCAGTGCGCAAGAAGGCGCCATACATAATTTGCTATTAATATTATAAGCTCAGTAGGTAGTAGATAGAAATCGTTACGTAGAAAAGTACATATATAAATACAGTTTACCTTTCTCTATTCCAAAGCCTTAATCAATGCCCTTATAGCTAAGCCCCTTTAGCTTCACAGAAACATTTCTCTGCACTCCAGTGGACGTGAAGTTTCGAGACACCTCACTTACGCTGTAATCAGTGTAAGATTAACTAGTAGTCATCGGTACTAATGAAAGGTGCCTTGTTAAACCTGGTAGGACTTTGTAGCCGGTTCAACGACCTACGCACGTTCCATTCAACATGGACATGTTAGATGAAGAAGAAAGAGCTTTTCAGCCCCTTAAGAAGGCTTTAAAGCAACGCGTGAAGGGTTATCTCGTTTGAGTGACCTTGAATGGAGAGCATTTGAACGAATGGGTTCGGTCGTAGACGGGCAGGCCGTTGGCACCATGCTGTACACTTTGGGCAAAGGTGGATACATGCGGCCATAGCCGAGTTCATTAAACACGAAATCGACGGAGCTGAGAGAAAGTAGCACTGCTTCACCAGCAAGGCTCTCACCACGCGGCGGTGATGAGAGAACAAGGTGCTCAACAATTGGAACTGTTGAGACAGCAGCATCTACATGATGCTTATCGGCCGACGCTTCCGCGTCCACCCGAAAGCTTATAGATCGAAGTCTATAAGTTTAAGGCAGTCAAAAACGACTCCATTTTAAGATGGTTCGTCGAATCAGACAACGCCATAGAAGCTCGCTGTATCAGTGATGATGCGATGAAGGTGAAATTTGACATGTCCAACTTAGCCGGACGAGCCAAATCTTGGGCCTTGGGGGTAGAGCTTCACGACCCATTAGTTTTTGGATAGTAAAGGTCTTAAGACCCGGCTAAGACAAACATTTGAGCCACCACGTGCCGAAATCCGGGCTCGAGCCGAGCTCCTGGATTTGAAACAGGGCAACTGGGACCTTCACGCTAATGCCCAACATACACGAAACCTGGTCAGTTGTATCGTGAATCATCTGATTGATAAACACACACAGGTTACTGTGTTCATCAAGGGTCTCACAGACGGTCCCGTCAAGAGCCCACCTGTTCCGGCACGAATTAGAGACGCTTGACCGAGCGATCTCCGTTGCGGAATAAGAGGACTTCAGCCTGAAACAGGCATTTGCTCACTCGGGTGCATATCGTCCACCGAGACGACAATAAAACGGAGGTTTAGAACCCATAGATCGCTCGTATGTTAGGAGCGAGAACCACGAACTTCAAGTTACATTCAATTACAGACATGTAACCGCTGTCACAAGACGGGCCGCTACGTCTATGTGTTGCGAAATCGCAACGGCGAGCGGGATCGTCAGGAAACGGTCGGGGTCAGTAGGTGCGAAGCGCTCTACTGATCAAGCAACGTCATAAGAATTTGCAGACCTTTTGACGGAAGTTGCTCCTCACACACAAACATTGTGTAATTGCTCTAGGTGATGAGGTTGACCTCAACACCTTGAAAATGCTAGTGTCATATAAGTTGCCACGTAAGTTCCCATTCCATTGTGAGGCGTCAAATAATTTTATTAGACGCCAATCGCTAGAAGAAATCCATCGGAAGTTAAAGCCATCGAACCTACTCGCAGACTCAAATTTATTGAGCGCGATATCTCTAACGATGGTGACAGTGCGCCTAGCAACAGGCGCATCTGTAGCAGTAAAGAAACGTGTAGTTGGTATCCAAGACACTTTAACGTTTAACAGTACGATGATGACTTCATCGTACTAGATCTGGATGACAATTTGATGTCATCCTTGGATTACCATGGCTCGGAAAGTACGAGCCATGTATAAATTGGCAGCATCAAGCCGTGACGATGCCTGTCTCTTGTTCATCAGATGGCCAACTGATGAACGTCTTGGAGCGTCCTCAAGCGTGTGGATGTCATACAAGTGAGTGCGAAGACCTCACTTGAGGGTCAGTCGTTTGCATGACTGCACATGACCTCCGTGTGAATACCCAAGACACTGTGGATTTAGATGTGCCCAAGCATAGGCAGCGTCGAAGGCACCATTGTGACGTGGACATAGGTACCGACGGCTGTGCCCAAGCACAAGCAGCGTCGAAGGTCGACCTTTCGAATAAATTGAGTGGTCCGAAACAAGGGTGCTTGCTTGGAAAGCAACATCCAAGAAAATTTGAAACGCCCGGCTATAAGAGGCAGTGCGAAAGTCCTAGATCGACTGAAGAGTCGATCGTAGAGAATCTCGCTGTGGATGCGCAACCACAGCTGTAGGCAGTTGAAGAGGATACCCCCCAAATTAAATCTGTGAGAATAAGTCCCCGAAAATTGTGATCATGTACCTTTCGAAATAAGTTCCAAAGAGGAATCTGCAACTATAAATGTCTTAGTAAACAACGGATCAAGTGTAGTCGCTTATACTCTTGATCTAGTAGCGCTTCCGAAGTTAATTTCGGAGATAACGCAACTGCCAAAGCTTGAACCGAAACGGTTCTTGCATGATCTGCGAAGTGGCAAAGTTCAGCAGTTCTGCTTACTCGTCACAGATGACAACTACGTGGCCGATTTTCGGTCGACAATAGTATTCCCTGAGAACGAACGAGTTCTCAGCAGCTCTTTCGATGGACGAAAGTGTCCTCGATGAGAAGACTCGGATTGAACGTCTTACGACTCAATCCTGGGAGTCTTTGAAGACAAACACTTTATATTATGATTTAATGGAAATTAAGGATGTCCTTCCTGATTCAGTACCGTGCGAGTTGCCTAAAGATAAAGGCACCCTAGATGAAATCGACCTCATCCTAGGTTCGAAATACTGTGTCATGTAGCAATCTGCATTGCCTCGTGGACAAGTATTAGCGATCGGCAAACTCTATGGCGAACGCTTAGCTGCGGGCCATACGAGGGATTCACCCTCCCCACATAGCTCTCCGACCTTCTATGTGCGTGCAGCAAAAGGAGGGTGGTAGATTATGCATGCGTGCAATAAATTGAGTACCGGTTCAAATGCCGATACCACGGTATGTCAAAAAGTATCATCTTTTCGTCAACGGATCCGATGGATGGATTCTTTTGATCCTTATGCGTGAAAATATACCCGTTCACAGAAGCAAGCAGCCCAAGCGGAATGCAATGGGAGTATCTAGTTATGTCACAAGGGCTTAGTAATGCCCCTGCAACATTCGACAGATGTGTAACTAATCTGTTGAGATCGATTCGTGATTTCACACTGAGTTATTTCGATTATGCTCTCGTTCATACCAGAGCCATTAATGGAAAGTCAGACGTTGAAGTACATTGTACCCACGTCCGAAAGGTTCTTACACTTATGCATCAGCACAAGTTGTATAAAAATCTCAGGAAGTATATTCGCTGCAAGCGAAATACTACTTATTCGGTGCCTCATGGTAAACCAGGTGTGCACCTGGATTCGGAAAATATCAAAGCGATCACCAATTGGCCTCAGGTATCCGATGAAAAGCGACTTCGAAAATTCCTCGGGTTAGCGGCGTACCTGCACAAGTACTCACGCAATTATGCCGAAATGACAGTGCATCTTTATTCTTTGTTATACAAAAATGTCAAGTGGTCATGGAACGCTGATTGTCAGCGTTTATTTGAGAGGATGAAGCAATGCTTGATGCAGCCTCCAATTCTGGCAATTGCTGACCAAGGCCGACCATTCCATGTGGTCTGTGACGACAGCGATTTTGCAATCGGCAGTGCGTTAATGCAATATGGCACAGACGGCGTCGTCTACTATCAGTCGCGTCAGCTTCAACCAGCTGGCGGCAATTACCTAATGCATGACAAGGAAATCCTTGCCATGAAATATGCACTGCTTAAAATAAGGGTCTATCTTTTGGGAGATAGACCGTTCATTGTTTAGACGGACCATGTGTCCTTACGCACGGCCGTAAACAGTCCACACCTCTCCCAAAGAATGCCGAGATGGTTGTCTTTCTTCGCGAAGTATGTCTTCTTCGTGGAATATAAACCAGGTCGACTTAATGTCCCTTATACCCTTTCGCGCCGACCCGAGTTTGAGCCGGCTGCGCAATTCAACAGTAAGCATAAGGCCACTGTTGCAACAATAAGTGTACCGTCGTCAAGGTTACTTGAATACGTTAAAAGAGATGCTCAAGAAGATTAGGCTTTTAAAGGCCTGACGGATTACCTTAAAAACTCATTCCAACAACCTTTATAGGATTGTCGAAATTTTATCGATCCTCATCAGATCGATACACAAAATGCAATGGGTTACTGTATTACACAGAGATTGTTTGCGACACAGCTCGTATCGTCATCCCCTCCCATACAATTTTGCGTTTACGCCTCATGTCTGAGTGTCATGATGCACCAGTAAGAGATCATCAGGGGTGTGAAAGGACCTATCTCACGATAAGTCGCGACTTTTACTGGCCGCGACAGTATGATTTTGTCCGCAAGTACATACATACGTGCTTGCGAAATTTGTCAACGGGTGAAGCCCAGTGCTTCATCTCGTGCTCCGTTACAACCTTTGTCTGTTCCGGCAGAGTGTCGGTAATCCGTATCTATGGACTTTGTCTTCGAATTTCTCGAAGACGGTCACAGCAATAATGGTATTTTTTAATTTGTTGATCGTTTTAGCAAGTTGAAACGTCTTGCTGGTCCCGGAGTCGATCACAGCCTCTGACTGTAATCGTGGCTTTATTATCGCAATATTTCGACTCCATGGGTACCCCGTAAACTGGTCTCAGATCCATACCCTAGATTCACGGCGGATTTTGGCAATCTGTGTTCGAATCGCTTGGAACACAGCTGAATTATCAGCTTCTGACCATCCTGAAACAGTGGTCAGACAGAACGTGTGAATCGTATCCTCGAAGAGATACTTCGCGGATACGTCCACTCTTCTACGAGTTAAAATTGTCGATTGTAGAATTTTCTATCAACAATTCAGTGCATGCTTCTACAAAGCATACGTCGGTTTACGTGAATAGCTTGATTTACGTATACTCACTAGTTTGAGAGTGATACCCACTTTTTGAAAGTGACTATTTTTCAAGGGGGGAGAGACTCACTCGGGCAATGAACTTTCTAGCTCTTGCTCATCACGCATTGACCCCACAATCAATGCGAAGGATAATAATGTTGATTTAATCAACATCGAAGTAGACAAACTCAGTAATGACAATAATGCTATTACTGACTTTGATAACGATACTGATAGACTCAGCATCGAAGACAATAATATTTGCGAGATTAATAATGCCCTCACTAATGAGAAGAATGACATTTCCGCGGTGTGCACCGGTCGCACTGAAGATAAAACAAAAATGAATCAGCAGGATAATTCTTGCTGGCTACAGAGGCAGTGGTCCGTTTCGTACAGGATTACATCACTGATGTGGTGGACCGACAAAAACGGAACTCTGAAGCGCGAACATCTTTCATTTCATTGCTAACGACTTAGTCCTACTGCCTACGGTAAACAACCAAAACATGTAGTGACGAATGTAGGCAGTAATAAATTACTGCCCAGGCATATCGGCTCGTTTCGTTACTACATCGCCAAGGCAATGCGTACACGATCGAGCTGCCTCGTAGAATGCGTACGCATCCTACGTTTAATATTCGGCGTCTCCGCTCGTATTATCAGCACGAGGCTTCTTCCGATTCCGGATTACACCGGAACGATCTAGGGCATCCGCCAAAGCCTCTTGGTCCCGAGCAAAAGCTTTATGGTCTCGGGACAGAGTCTGATTCTCATGAGCCCGACGATCCACAGTTCCCTCCAAAGAACAGATCTTCTGACGAGCTGGCACCAGCTCGTTTCAAAGAGACTGATGTGACTTTTCGTTCGCCAGTTGATTAGTCGCAATCTGCTCACAATTTTTAACTGGTCACGAGAAACATTATCAACCGTCACCGCTAACTCGCGTTGACGGGATCGCTCGTGATCAATGTCCTCGAATACTGAAGGGTATGATCCAAATCACAATGTTGATTCGGGTTCGTCAAACGAGGCGAACCCGATTCTTCCTTCCTCTGCGTCTATTGACTAATTCGAGTGGTGAGAAGCGATTTCTTGTTGAACGCCTCTCGAACCACTGTGAGACAAAGGGGTCTCGAACGAGTTGTCTCATTTGTTGGCGAGGGTAACCACTTTCGCATGATAGTTGGGAATCTCGTTCCTAACTAACGGTGAAGGTTCCGGGTCTCGTCATGCAGTACGACAAGACCTACCCTCTTCGACAGAAGGCCCAGCGGAAAACGAGCGCTTCTCGCGCCCGTAAAAGGATTGGAGGCTTTCAATATCTTTGACGCACCTCGTGAGAGATGAGCGTCCTCCAATGAGGATCTTTTAGGGAGTATGCCTCCTTACGGGCATGACCTGCACCCTTAAACAGCATGGGCATGAGTTCCTCACGAGAGACATGGTGCCCTGGCTCTCTACAAAAACGGTTCAACTTATAGCGTGCACCGACAGCGGTCTTTGTTTTGAACTGCTCATGGAAAACATCCAGTTTGTCAAGCAAGGCCTCGCGACCTATGCTTTGCACATTCTGGACAAATGCCGGCCAAGCTTGGAACAATGGTTGACATCCTTTGCCCGCTTAGAAGTGTCCCACCGATGCTGAAAGGCATCGATGAAGAATTCAATCTTGTGAAGCCTGGAGGGGCCGATTAACAAAATACGGTATCGATCGCTGGTCATACCAAACCAACGAGCTAGGTTACCCTTAAAGGGCAATCAAGGGCTTCTTTCCGCGAGCGAATCGCAACGTATTGCGATCCCTCTCCTATTGATTCATGTTAACGCTAACGCTAACATGGCTCTCGGAGCAATCCTTCAAATCACTCACATCCTGGTGATGCAAACTAGCACCACCAGCAGCATTTTTCCCTGCACGATCACTTAGTTTCTGGTGACGCATACAACAAACGTCACCACAGTGACCGTCGCCCATGGAGTCATCATTAGATGACTCCCCACCAAAGAGGTCCGACGAGTTGAACAATTTTGTCACCACCTCTTAAGTTGTCACGTTAGAATTTTTCAGTTTAACGGACTGGGCCTCGGGTCATCCGGCGGCCATCCCACTAAGTCGGGCGATGACGGTAAGTTACCTTCAATTGGTGTGGCATGTGACTTGTCACTGTCACCTGCAATGTCATCAACAGATGACACATTCCAGTCACTTTCACTGGGAGTAAAAGGTGACGTATTCCCCACAGTAGACGCTAATGCGTCTACTGAAACATTTGCATTACCAGCAGCTACACTGATCCGTGCAGCTGACAGCTTTGCGGCCTCACGGATTTATTAGTTTTCATTTCGATTTCTGAACAAAAATTAATAATGCGACAAAATTATAATTTAATTGGAAAACAATAATGCAACGATTCAGGGAACGACATAATAGTATTTCCTGTCACCCCAAATCAGTCACTATAGTGACTGTTGGTTGGGGGTTGATATGACAGGGTGTCCTAAAAGAGTATTAATTAATATGTTCTATGAAGGAGATAAGTACAAATAATTATCTTTCTGGACTATTTGACTTGATAGCTCCAATATTACCAAATCTAGTAATAGATGCAGCAGGCAATAGTTCTATCGATTGATTGTTTGAGTTTAAATCAACCCTGCCAATCATTATAAGAAACGATTGTGCGATGCGCAAGGAGGCGCCATACATAGTTTATTATTAATATAATAAGTTCAGTAGTAGATAGAAGATCATTACGTAGGAAACTAAATATGTTAACACAGGTCTTCTGTCGCTATTTTAAAGCCTTGGTCTAGTCCTTTAAGCTAAAGGCCCTTACCTTCATAGAAACCTTCCTCTGTTCTCTTGTGTACGTAAGGTTTCGAGGCACCTCGCCTACACTGTAATGAGTGTAAGGTTAACTATTATTGATCAGTACTAGTGAAAGGTGCTCCGTTTCACGAACAAATATAATGAGATTCGTTTTATAGAACGCCCGAGTATTGCCACGAGCTCACTAGCTTCAAGAGCTTCAGATTTTAAAATTACGAACTTATTTCGTGTAAATTTTTCTGGAATGTCCTTAGCCAGGATGTTAGCGCCGGTGTACCCGGTGGCTGATCATGGCTGTCCCCTTTAATATCGGGTACCCTCTTAATGCCTGTTTCAATAGTTCGATACAGACATGAATCACTGCTCCTCGGATTAAAGTATCGACTTGTCGCCGATCTCGTTGGCTATGGACTTCAGTTGATGGATACACGCTGTCTAGAAAGTCTGTGTACTGGCCACTACCGTTGGGTTACCCCTCTGTAAATTACTGCTATTCATTCCGTCCAAATCCATGCTTGCCAAAGTTGCTAGGAGGTGCCATAATGTTCGCCACTACGTTGCTGCTTGATCAGAGTCATCCTGAAAACGATCATCAAGGTGACAACTCCGATGTCTTGGGTTGGCCGTGACCTGTCGGCTGGCGCATACCTGATAGACATGTTGGGTCTGCTGTGTTGTCACTTGTTTCTCTGCTTAACTTTAGTCGAGTTCAAAGCATGGGCAGCCCCAAATGAGGTGATACAATTTTGTTGCGGTTCCGAAGATTTCCCCGTCATTTGCAGCTGTTGTCGAGTTGTCGGGATCCGTAATGGAGGTTCAACTGTCGCGTTGCGACCCGTATCCGGTCCAAACTTGGAAGCATTACTCTGTCATTGTGATCCTAGACTTGTCGTGGGGCGGCTGCGGACACACCAAATCTTTACTACGCACACAACTTTAAAATAGAATTTTGTAAATGACGCCTATTTCACAAGAACATACCTACTTCCAAACCGCTATGTCCGCCAGTGGGGTGTCCGTTACATTAGTATTATTTCCTATAATAGGAATAATAAATATTATTTCCTATAGGAGATATAGTTAAAGAAGTACAAAAAATATATATTTTTAATTTTTACTAAATAGTTCTAAAGCTCACGATGATTGTCCCAACAAACGAGGAAACAATATAATCTTGGCCAGTATTACCAAATTGGTCATTATTGATGCAATAAGACATAAATTCTATTGATTGATTAATTTAAGTCTAAATTAACCCCGAAGACGCGCCATGCTTAGTTAGCTATTAATATAATACGTTCAGTGGTAGATAGAAGATCGTTACGTAGGAAACTAAAATATGCTAATACAGTTTCACTTTCTCTATTCTAAAGCCTTAGTCTAAACCTTTAAGCTAAAGGCCCTTAGCTGCATAGTAACCTTCCTCTGTACCTTTGTGTACGTGAGGATTTGGGGCACCTCACGTACACTGTAATCAGTGTAAGGTTAACTAGTAGTTATCAGTACTAGTGACGGTGGTCCGTTACAAGTGACGTTCACTTCCAATTCCAGGTGCTGAAAGTAAAGCCTTGAAGGAAAAGGAACTTATGCCAAGCAAAAGTAGCAGAAAACCCAAAAAGCCCATGCTAACAGGTTTCCCTTGAACTTTTGGAGTTTTCGTGGGTTTTGTTTCAGATTTCTCCCTTCCAACATACTTAACATTATAAACGTAGGCTATTAGGCAGGGATTTCAGAGAAGAAAAAAACAGCCACTATTGCCTTGCGTCCACTTGACTAAGCTAGGAAATGCTATCACGTCCTCCACTAGAGCACTAAAGACTTCTTCCTATGTCACTCTCAATGCTCCAGAGTCCTCTTCATCTGGTATGTGGCGATTCTCGTCCGCTGAACTGTCCTCCGCTTTCCCATCCGTATGCGTCGGAATTTTGCATGATTGTAACTATGCTTTTTGTAAAGCTTGCAGCTGATGCGGCATCTTGGCTCGAAACACCTGTGCTGGTGGTACTCCTCCCCACAGCGAGATGCTCTACGATCGACTTCAGTCTATCTTAGACTTCTGCAGTGTCTCTAATCGATAGGCGTTTCAAATTTTGGATGTTGTTCTCTAGGCTAGCATCCTTTGATTTAATCCGTCCGACATATACGAGGGATCGAACTTCCACGCTGCCTGTGCTTTTGCACAGCCGTCGGTGACTAGTTTTCACACAACAATAATCGCCTTTTTACGCTCAATTGCCCTCCCTTGTGCATCTTCACGAACGTAATAGGATGTAAAAGCTCCGCGGAGCTGCCATCTATTTGATCTGTGCAATTTGCAATGCACGCCTGGAATCTAACTCATAAATCTAATTAGAGTATATGCGGACAGCAACAATTGAAAACAATAATCTCTTAGATACTCACTTCATCCAATTGATTTGCGACAAATTAGCACCAGGAACTTGGTCATAGACTGAATATCAGAGGCATCAAGCATTGCATTCACCAAGGAATCTATGATCTAAAATGTCTTTAGACGAAGGTTCAAGACATACGTGTTCCAATGTATGCTACATTATTTAATGGTGTACTTTTCACCAGATCTAGAGGTGCAGCGTTGTCGGAACTAGATGCGTGAATAGCACCAGGAGCGGGAGCGGTGGACTGGATGGACATGGGACAGGAGGCGTGAGCAGCTGAGGTCACGTTTGTAAAATCAAAGGTATGAACGTGGGGAAAGTAGTATAGAAGGTGTGAATAGTGTGTCAAGTAGTGTCAAAAATTTCCAGAATGAACCTGTAACAGCGCACTGCCGAATTGTTTTGCTTCAGTGCGAGTGCTGCCTCACGTCACTTTACGTACACTAGTAGTACGTGCAGAGTAAGAGTCACTTCAAAACGCTTGCTTTAAAGAGGGTTAAAAGTAATCTGTATTTAATATAATTCAGCTCTTGTATTTCAATGTATTTAATATTAATAATAAATTAATACAAACATGTAATAAAGTCTTTTCTGGCTCTCTCTTTGCGCGCGTCCAGTGCTGACTAGACCGCGAAGCAAGTAGTTATAATGGCCTATCTATCAATGGATAAACTTTCCGAATATTACTATGCAAGTAATATTCTCCAAATTTTATCTACCGTTTAAGAAATATATTAATTAACAACCTATAAGTGTTAATTTCATGTAACGGCATTGCTTGGTGGTGCAGTACACAAAACGGGCCGATGTACTTGGGAAGTACTATCTTACTGCCCACATTCGTTACTACATATTTTGGAAGGTTTATCGTAGACAATAGGACTAGGTCGTTATCATTAAACGAAAGAATGTTTGCTCTTCCATTTGTCAGAATTACGTTTCTGTCGGTTCACCGCATCAGCGATGGAATCTTGTACATAATGCACAATTGCTTCTCCATCCAGCAGGAATTCCCTTGCTGATTAGGTATTGATTTTGTATTCAGTGGGACCGGTTTGCACTGTAGGGATGTCATTCTCCTCTTCAGACGAGAGCATTATTGTCCTCGCTAGTTTATTGTTTTTCGATACTGAAATATTCAGCATCATTATCAAAGTCAGCAATAGCGGTGTTGATATTACTGAGTTTGTCCACTTTGATGTTGATGGAATAATCATAAGTATTGCATTGATTGTTGAGTCAATGCGTGATGAGCAAAACCTAAATGCTCCTTGCTCGAGCGACCCCCCCCCCGCTTGAATAAGAGTCACACTTAAACAAGTTGGATTTACCTGGATGGCGTAAGCCATTCACGAAAAACGGTTTATGCTTTATAAGGCCATACACTGAATTGTTGATGGGAAATTCTACTGTCGACAAAAACTCGCTCCAAGTCGTAAAAGACTGGATGCATCCGCGAAGTATCTCTTCGAGGATACGATTTGCACGTTCTGTCTGGCAATCTGTTTCAGGATGGATAGAAGCCGACATTTCTAACTGTTTTCCGAGTGATCTGAGCACAAATTGTCAAAACTACGCCTTGAATCTGGGCTCTCAATCTGAGACCAATTCGCGGGGTAATTCAGTAAATCGAAATATCGTGACAACAAAGACACGACCACAGCCTTTGGCTGTGATTACTCCGGAACTGCTAAGACGATCAAAAAAATAAGGATATTAATATTCTTCTGATCGTCGTTGGGAAATCCGAAAACGAAGTATATAGATACGGACTGCCAACACTGACGGAAAAAGCAGAGGTTGTAACGGGCACGGAATGAAGCTCTGGGCTTCATCCGCTGACAAATTTTGCAAGCACGTATGTATCTGCAAACGAACTCATACTGGTGGTGGCCAGTAGACGTGACGACTAATCGTGAGATAAGTATTTTCAAGCCCAAATATTGGTGTATCGTGACACTCCTACATGATGCAGAAGCGCAAATCATTATGGTGGGGTTGCCAACGCGAGGTGTGTCACCAGCAATGGCTGTGTAATACAGTAAACCATTGCGTATTGTGTATCGATCTGTTGAAGATCGAAACAATTTCGACAATCCTATAAAGGATTGTTGGAATGAATTTCTAATGTAATTCATTAAAACTTTAAGAGCCTTATCTTTTTGTTTGGCTCTTCTGATGCAATTGCCAGGATTGGCGATTCCATGATTGTTGCATATAACCTTCAACGGAACGCTGACAATCTGCATTCCATATTACTTTAATTTTTTTTTTTAACAAAGAAAAAAGATGTACTGTCATTACGGCATAATTGCGAGAGTACTTATGTAAGTACGCTGCTAAGCCGGGGAACTCTCGAAGTCCCTTCACATCGACTAGCACAGGAGAGTGGGTGATTGCCTTGATATTTTCCAGATCAGAACGTACACCGTGTTGACCCATAATGCACCGAAGAAGTAGTATTTCGCTTGCAGCGAATATACTTCCTGAGGTTTTCATACAGCTTATGCTGATGCATAAGTGTAAGAACCTTTTGGACGTGGGTACGATGTACTTCAATCAACGTTCGACTTTCCGTTCATGCTCTGCTATGAACGAGGGCATCATCAAAATAACTCGGTGTGAAATCACGCACCGATCTCAACAGATTAATACAAATCTGTTGAATGTTGCAGCGGCATTACTAAGCCCCTGCGGCATAACATGATACTCCCATAGCATTCCGCATGGGCTGCTTGCTGCTGTAAAAAAATGGTATCTTATTCACGCATAAGGATCGGATAGAATACATCCATCAAATCCGCTGACGGAAGATGGTCCTCTTCAGCAAACCACCAATAATTACATATTTTTTGTGGTATCAGGATTTGAACCGGTATTCAATTTATTGCACGCATGCACAATCCGTCATCCTCCTGTTACTATACGCACCAGAAATCTCGCACTTCAAGTTACAGACGATTGCAAATATGCAATTGTTGTCAAAAGACTGGCCACCATGTAAAGCCTCACGCCCAGTGCATAACAATACTGATCGAAACGATCGCCTACTCGCTAGGAACCGCGCAGGACGCGGATCCGACGCGTTGCAAAATCGCACCGGCAAGGCGGATCGTCAAAAAAAAAGGTCAGAGTCAGTAGGGGCGGAGCGCCCTACTGAATCTGCAACGTCAAAAGAATTTGTAGGCCTTTTGACGAAAGTTGCTCCTCACACACAAACATTGTATGTAACTGCAAGGTGATGAGGTTAATCTCATCACCTTGAAAGTGGTAGTGAGAAATAAGTTGCCACGTAAGCCTTTTGTCGATTGTGGGGCGTCGAACAGATTTCTCACGCCAATAACTAGAAGATCGCAGGCTCAAGTCGGTTGAGCGCGATATCCCTCTTTAATAAGGATGACAGTGCGCCTAGCAACAGGCACATTTGTAACAGTAAAGAAACGTGCCGCTGGTAGCCAATACACGTTAATGGGTGAGCGTACGAGCCATGCAAAAACTGGCAGCATCAAACCGTGACGATGCCTGTCCCTATATAAGCGTCTGGATGTCCTACGAGTGAGTGCGTCGGCCTCATGTGAGGTTCGGTCGTTCGCACGACTGCCCGACGACTGTGCACAAGAACAGGCAGCGTCGAAGCTCCACACTGTGGCGTGGACATTGTTACCGACGGCTGCGCGCAAGCACAGGCAGCGTCGAAGCTCGATCAACCGAATTAAATGAGTGGTACGAAACAAGGACGCTTGCTTGAAAAACAGTTTCCAAGAAAAAATGAAAAGCTTGTCAATAAGAGGCAGTGCAAAGTCCTAGATAGACGGGAGAGTCGATCGTCGAGGATCTCGCTGTGGATGCGCACCCACAACTAGAGGCTGTTGGAAGGATACTTCCCGAATAAATCTTGAGAGAATAAGTCTCCAAGAATCTGCGGGATAAGTCCCCAGAAACTGTGGTCAAAGGTCTCCTGGTACCTTTGCAAAAAAAATCAAAGTGGAACTTAGACATTAAATGTCTTAGTAAATATTGGATCAACTTTACACCTGATCTGACAGCGCCTCTAAAGTTAACTTCGAAAATAACTGAATTTCCAACGATATAACAGAATCAGTTCTTGCGTGATCTGCATTGTGTGGCAAAGTAAAGTTGATCTGCGTACTTGTCACAGATGACGAGTACGTGGCCGATATTTGGTCGGCAACAGTACTTCCTGAGAGCAAACTGCTTCTCAGCTGCTCATCGATGGACTAAAGTGTCCTTGATGAGAAGACACGGATAGAGCGTTTACGCCCCAATCCTGGGAGTCTTTAACGACAAATCCACAAGGATTTAATCGAATTCAAGGATGTGTTATCTGAATTCGTACCTGCGAGTTGCCTAAGGATCAAGGCACACGACACGAAAACAACCTGATACTAGGTTCAAATACTGTGTCATGAAGCAATGGTCATTGCCTCGTGGACAAGTATAAGCGATCGACAAATTCTATGGGGAATGCTTAGCAGCGGGCCACGTGAGGTATTCAACCTTTCCATATATCTTTCCAACTTTATATATGCGTTCAGCAACAGGACGGTGGCAGATTATGCATGCGTGCAATAAATTGAATACCGGTTCAAATTCTGATACCACAAAAATATAAAATTATTGGTGGTTTGCTGAAGAGGACCATCTTCCGTCAGCGGATTTGATGGATGTATTCTATCCGATCCTTATGCGTGAATAAGATACCATTTTTTTACAGCAGCAAGCAGCCCATGCGGAATGCTATGGGAGTATCATGTTATGCCGCAGGGGCTTAGTAATGCCCCCTGCAACATTCAACAGATTTGTATTAATCTGTTGAGATCGGTGCGTGATTTCACACCGAGTTATTTTGATGATGCCCTCGTTCATAGCAGAGCATGAACGGAAAGTCGAACGTTGATTGAAGTACATCGTACCCACGTCCAAAAGGTTCTTACACTTATGCATCAGCATAAGCTGTATGAAAACCTCAGGAAGTATATGCGCTGCAAGCGAAATACTACTTCTTCGGTGCATTGTGGGTCAACACGGTGTACGCCCTGATCTGGAAAATATCAAGGCAATCACCCACTCTCCTGTGCTAGTCGATGTGAAGGGACTTCGAGAGTTCCCCGGCTTAGCAGCGTACTTACATAAGTACTCTCGCAATTATGCCGTAATGACAGTACATCTTTTTTCTTTGTTAAAAAAAAAAATTAAAGTAATATGGAATGCAGATTGTCAGCGTTCCGTTGAAGGTTATATGCAACAATCATGGAATCGCCAATCCTGGCAATTGCATCAGAAGAGCCAAACAAAAAGATAAGGCTCTTAAAGTTTTAATGAATTACATTAGAAATTCATTCCAACAATCCTTTATAGGATTGTCGAAATTGTTTCGATCTTCAACAGATCGATACACAATACGCAATGGTTTACTGTATTACACAGCCATTGCTGGTGACACACCACGCGTTGTCAACCCCACCATAATGATTTGCGCTTCTGCATCATGTAGGAGTGTCACGATACACCAATATTTGGGCTTGAAAATACTTATCTCACGATTAGTCGTCACGTCTACTGGCCACCACCAGTATGAGTTCGTTTGCAGATACATACGTGCTTGCAAAATTTGTCAGCGGATGAAGCCCAGAGCTTCATTCCGTGCCCGTTACAACCTCTGCTTTTTCCGTCAGTGTTGGCAGTCCGTATCTATATACTTCGTTTTCGGATTTCCCAACGACGATCAGAAGAATATTAATATCCTTATTTTTTTGATCGTCTTAGCAGTTCCGGAGTAATCACAGCCAAAGGCTGTGGTCGTGTCTTTGTTGTCACGATATTTCGATTTACTGAATTACCCCGCGAATTGGTCTCAGATTGAGAGCCCAGATTCAAGGCGTAGTTTTGACAATTTGTGCTCAGATCACTCGGAAAACAGTTAGAAATGTCGGCTTCTATCCATCCTGAAACAGATTGCCAGACAGAACGTGCAAATCGTATCCTCGAAGAGATACTTCGCGGATGCATCCAGTCTTTTACGACTTGGAGCGAGTTTTTGTCGACGGTAGAATTTCCCATCAACAATTCAGTGTATGGCCTTATAAAGCATAAACCGTTTTTCGTGAATGGCTTACGCCATCCAGGTAGACCCAACTTGTTTGAGAGTGACTCTTATTCAAGGGGGGAGTGACACGCTATAGCAATGAACAATCTTGCTCTTACTCTTCCCGCACTGACTACGACCAATGCGAAGGAAACTAATGTTGATCCATCAACATCAAAGTGGACAAACTCAATAATAGCAACACCGCAATTGCTGACTTTGATAACGATGCTGAATACTTAGCATCAAAAACAACAAACTAGCGAGAACAATAACGCTCTCACTAAAAAGGAGAATGACATCCCCACAGTGCAAACCGGTCCCACTGAAGACAAAAATACAATCAGCAAGAGAATTCCTGCTGGATAGAGAAGCAATGGTCCATTACATACAAGATTCCATCGCTAATGCGGTGAACCGACAGAAACGGAACTCTGACAAATGGAAAAGCAAACATGCTTTCATTTAATGATAACGACCAAGTCCTACTGTCTACGATAAACCTCCCAAAATATGTAGTAACGAATGTGGGCAGTAAGAAAGTACTGCCCAAGTACATCGGCCCGTTTCGTGTACTACAACACCAAGCAATGCAGACACATCAAACTAACACTGATAGGTTGTTAATTAATATAGGGCGTAAACGCTAATAAAATCAGCAGAAGATTCTTGCAAGTAATATTCAAATCGATACGTTAAGACATACGCCAAAACCACATGATCCCGGCCAAGCCAGATGGACGCGAACAAAGACAGACCCAGAAAACAATCCACTAATGCCTGCAAGAAGATTTATCAAGATGAAATACATTCAAATACAAGAACTGATATATCAAATACAGAATACTTGTAACGGGAAACAACGACTTGAACTGCTTCAGTACAAGTCCACTTCGCACTGCTTCAGTTGCGAGTGGTGCCGCACGTCACTTTACGTACACTATTGCGTGCAGAGTTAAACTATCTTTAGAACACTTGCTTTATAAAGGGTTAAAAGATGGGGGCTGCTATATGGACACTCCCCTTCTGCTGCTTGGACACCCCTTACCCATAAATACGTATTAGCTTGGCTGACGTATACCTAATAAATTTCTGCTGCGCGCACCACACCCCCTCCCTCAATGGATATTCTGTGAATGCCGACATGGTATAAATGCTACCGCCTCACACACCACCCAAAACAACACACGAGAGAGTTAAACCATGGCTACCGCCTCACACTCCACCCAAAACAACACGACAGAGTTAAACCATGGCGTGGTCAAAAGGTGCTCTCTATATTCAACAATTTCCCTCTATACTTTTGTGGTTTCGCTTGCATATATTTCCCAGCGGTGGTCAATGTCTGGCCAAACCGAATCAGCCTTCAACTTCAACGCCTGGTAGTGGAGGCTGTGATACCAGTACGATACTTTCTCCGCTTGGTAAGGCGTGCAGTGAAACGGTAGGGTTGTAACGCTTGCCTCTTTTCCATAAAACACGACAGCGCGTTAGTATGTGTTTGCAATGACGGCACCCATCTCTGGCATAATTAGCCAAAATGCCCGGTGACAGGGGCCAGCAAGCCAAGCGAGAGTGGTAAGGTGATGGTCTACCAGTCCTTTCTCCAGGTAATAGCACTCGTAAAATGGCTTGCTTACAATGAGTTCTTTGGCCAATTCCTTCCTAATGGCTGGCCAATTAAACTCAGAACGTCCTGGTGCCACTGCAATGGCACGGAAACCACAGTTACCGTCTCCATCGACATCCAGTGCTACTTCGGAATTTGCTTCTATGTAGGCTTTTGCTGCAGCGGTTTTTCCTTGTCGATTTGAGATTTCATTAGTCGACTCTGCATCAAGCTTAAATGATGATAGGTCTTTTAGCCTCGAGTGGTGAATGTAGCCTGGCAGAAAGATGCTACTTTCACATACTTAAGCGCAAGTTCATCCTCTGAAGCACTCTCAATGTCAATCCCCAAACTTTTAGTCTTGATGTCCTTCCCGTTGCTAGCAAAGGACATGTGGTTTGATAATGGCCTTGCCCCTTGTAGTGACCGCATTTTCGTTTTTTCTTCGCTCTTCTTTTTCGCAATGCTCGAAATGTGATGGGTCACGCTTTGTTGATGACGAGTTTTTTTATTTTAGGTCGCCCACGAGTACGGACAACATCTGGATTATTCATATTGGTCATTGTTGGTTAGGAATGCCGACGATAAGATGTGACATTCGTGCAACGACATTACACGACATTACCGACACTATAAAGGGGATCTTAAGATCCGCTACACACCTTACAACTTTCCACTCAGTTAACGGCTGCTGGCCACGATCTGATGCGCCAGTTATTCAATAGGTTATGCTACCAGTAAAATTAAGATAGCACTGTAGCTCCATTTGAGAATGCGTTTTTCTTTGCTCCGGTCGAATTGATATCCAATCGATCGAGTGGTGCCTCACGTCACTTCAGGTACACTACTACGTACAGAGGAAGGCTCTCTTCAAGAAGCTTGCTTTAAAGAGTGTTAATTAAAAACTGTATTAATATAATTAAGTTCTTCTCGTCAACGTGACGATGAACCATAGGGTATCATCTCAAGCACAGAAACTTGCCATAGTGACCCTGCCAGTTTAGCAGGTCAATAAAACTATGCCTTATGATCGACCCCTCGGCGGTATCATAGGCGAGTTTGATGCTAAAAGCATGAGCGAGGCTGGCTCACGTGATGCGTCAGCACGGTGCCTACGCGCCCCATTACATTGACGATGTACTCGTGCATAGTAAGGCCGAGGAAGGGCTGAGCGCAATAGAGTCGCACAAGCGTCATTTAGAAGCTGTGTTGCAGACTTTGAAGGACGCCCAATTGTACGTCACTACGAAGTTGTTGCCGCGTTTCATTGGGCGGGATGAAAGTAGTCCTTTCATAGAAGTGCGTAGCGCAGCCTTCTGGCGTGAATCTATCTCCTGTAACGGGTTTTGGTTGAGCTTATGATCTCATCAAGACTTTGTTCCTGCTGTATGCTCTGCGGAGGCAGCGTTATTAGTAATCTCCAGTGCTTATGAAAGTCTGAAGCTTGTAGGATCGTTCTTTTGCAATATCTGCAATACCTTATGCTGGCAAGGTAGTCCCATAGTCCCCATAAAATCTCCTTTACATTCGGTATTGTTGCTTGGATCAATTGCCAGTTGATACTGACTATGCACAATATACAACACATGTGCTTAAATACAGCGGACTACATTGCTCCAAAATGGAGCTTTCAGCCCAAGAGGAACCTGAAGCCGCTCAAGACTAACTTATCGGCTAATTTCCCGTCTTTGGGCATCTCCTGCAAGAACAATCTTCCCATATACCTCATCCAGGTCAAGAGTTGAAGTGGCTATCCATTGATTAATGAAGGCGTGACTACCTTCGACTCGCGAAGTGACTGCATGTCCGAAATAACGAATGTTCTTTGTCCATGAAACAACAAAACGCTCTTTCTGGTTGTTCAGCCAGTTTTCTCTAGATAGTTTGCAACTTGGAGAGGCACACTTGACCGAAGTGATGCTAGTTTGCTAATATGATCATGTTCAGTGTGTGCCTTACAAAGTGTCATTTATTTGTCCCAAAATTCATTGTATTCATTCTCTGCTTTGATATGCTTTTTAATGTTTGCTTGGACATTCTTGGTAATTTGCCAAATGGAAATCAATACAGCAGCATTGGGAAAGGTACTTGTTATTCCTGCGATGGCGCAAGCTCCTAATCAACCACAACAGCAAGATATTCTCATATAACAATGAACGAAAGCAACTTTGAAAACTGTTGAAGGGCCCAAGCGTAATCAGGTACTGATTCTTCCTACAGAAAAACAAACGCCAGTGATATTGTCTGATTTGTTGACGTAACTCCAACGATGTGCAACAGTAGCATTTTATACTTATACGTTTTATAAATGAAATCCAAAATAAAAACCGCATTTTTAGAGAAGTCAGCAGCGACGGAAATATCAGTCTTTGGCGCGACGAACAGGCAGTGCAAAAAAATCCACCACTATCATTAGTGAGAAGCCTATGGAAGATGTCATCTTCATGAAATCGGGCCAGGGGTGCCTCGATCGGACGACGACCGTTTAATGCTAAATTTCTCCCTTTGAGCTTTGCATTGTAAATGTCTTTGCTGATTAGGTTGCACTCTGGATCATTCTGACGTAGCGTTGCCAGAACAACACGCGGCGTGGCTCCGGCCTTCGTCATTTTAATTACTTGACGTCGTTGTTGCGGCCGTATTACTCGGTTAGCAGCATACGCAGAGGGGTCTTCAGCAGGGTCATGACCAATATGCTCATCATTAACAATGTCTCAGTTCCATGTAACATTGTTCTTGTGGATCTTTCACAGCATAGTTCCTTGCCATTCACAGCCAGTTTTCAAGGTAGACGTGCGACGAATTTAGCCCCCTGAACCCTCATGTTCCCTGACGTGTACGCACTTCAGCCACACTTTTCGAACTTCCGTGCCAGCTTTATTCGTTTTTGAACGACCACGATTGATGCTAAATCCATTTTAAATGGCATATGATTTTACAACTTTTTCTGCTTCGTCGAGAGAGCGATACGTAGTGGCGTGCAGAATATCCATTGAGGGAGGGGTGTGTGGTGCGCGCAGCATGAATTTATTAGGTATACGTCAGCCAATCAAATATAGGTTTATGAATAAGGGGTATCCAAGCAGCAGAAGGGGGGGTGTCCATATAGCAGCCCTCTAAAAGTAAATGTATTAAATAAAATAAAGTTCTTCTGTTTCTATCTTTTTAATACTAACTTAATTATACAATATACAAAACATGTAACAAAGTCTAATCTGCCTCTCTCTTTGCGCGTGTAATGGGGCACACATCGGTTGGAGAACCGTTGTTGTGGTACATTTACTTTATGGGCAAAATACCTTTTTATTCAATTTTAAATAGTTAAATTGATAAAATCCCATTTATTATGGGTACAAGTGTGGTCAATTTTAAATAGATTTTGACCGCCAGATATCAGTCTGGCGGTCTTAATCTATTTAAAATTAGCCAGGGTAAGTTTTTATCTAATTTCATGATATTCAGTTCCGCTTTTGATCTTAAAGCGTCTAGTGCCTGCCTAAGGCTTGCGCATTGACCTGTGAGAGATAAACGCCTATTTTAGGTACGAACTCTCGGGCACTAGTTGCTACTTGGTTCTACGAGTCCCTGAATCCCTTAAACTTGGATTCATTAAGCTTTAATAGTTGTACGACTTTCGAGTTGAAAAACCCATTAGTTCTATACAACTTAAAGAGTCTCTGAGTCTAAAAGTCTTCCTCTGACTTTGGGAGCGTGGCAGCTCTGCTACACACGCCCTACTTCACACACCCTAGCACAGCTAAGAAGCGGTTTGCCCGACATCTCGCACGTGCAGTGAGGTTTTGTGGTGGGCGCCTTAGCGGCCTCACCAACTCACTAAGTACTTTCATTTATGTATTGCGGTGTCCCGTTACATAAGTAACACCTCCTATAAGAGGAATAATAACTATTATTCGCTACGAGACGAAATTAAAAAAGAAATACACAATTATTATCTATATTATACTTGTGTTCTTTATTTGTTTCCTGTCTAATTGCATCAATATTATTTCATTTGGACACATTGAAACAGTTTAAGTCAATCCAAATATTATTTATATTAATATTGACTTAAACAGTATTAACAAAATAATCGAGCAAATGTCTAACTGCATCAATATTATTTAATTTGGACATATTGGAACTATTTAAGTCAATATTTATATTATCTGTATTAATATTGACTTAAATTGTTTCAATATTAATAATGACTTAAAATAGTTTTAAAATTTCCAAATTAAATGATTTTGATACAACTAGACTTAAGCTCAATTGATTGGTCAATTTAAGTCTAAATCAACCCCGCCAATCGTTATAAGACACGATTGTGCGGTGCGCAAGGAGGCGCCATACTTAGTTAGATATAATATATTAGGTTCAGTAGTACATAGAAGATCGTTACGGAGAATACTAAATATATTAATACTTCCCTTAATCTTTTCGCTATTTTAAGCCTTGGCCTAATCGTGAAAACGGCGAGTCACGTGTCTACTTTGGTATCATCGCATTCGCTCATTGTTGTGACGTGAATTTTATGAAAGCTTATTAGCTCATCGACTCCACAGTGTGGTGTGACGTGATGTTTTCGAAATAATGAAAGCGTATGGATCATATTTAGAATGCAGTGCGGTCGAAAAAACGGTAGAAGTTGTGATTCATGAAAATAATTATGAAATTTCTTGCGGCGTTCCCAAATAGTCTAGGCGGTAGGATGCGTGGTTTGACCCACGCGACCCGGGTTCGAGTGCCGGTTCGGGAATTTTGCAAGCTGACTTTATTCCTTTCGGTTCAACAATGACGTTTGGCAGCGTGAAAACGGCGAGTCACATGTCTTCTTTGATATCATTGTATCCGCTCATTGTTGTGACGTGAATCCCGGTTTGGGAATTCTGTAGTTTAAATGAATTTTGCAAGCTTGACTTTATTCCTTTTTTTCAGACAATGACGTTTGCCAGCTTAAAGCTAAGTCCTCTTAGCTTTATAGAAACTTTCCTCTGTACCTTTGTGTACGTGAAGTTACAAGGTAGCTAACCTTCACTGTAATCAGTGTAAGGTCAACTAGTACTCACCAGTAATAGTGAAAGGTGCCTCGTTAACCTGGTAGCACTTTGTGGTCCGTTCAGCGACCTACGCTCGTTCCACCCAACATAGACATGTTGTATGAAGAAGGAGGGAGTTTTTCAGCCCCTCAAGAAGAATATTACGCGACGCGTGGGGAATTTACTCAAATGAGTGACCTTGAATAAAAAACGATCGAGCGAATGAGTTCGGTCGTATGCAGGCCAGCCGTTGGTGCTATGCTGTTCAGTCCGGGCAGAGATGAACAGCATGCGGCCATTGCCGAGTTCATTCAACACGAACTCGACGGGGCCCAAGAGAAAGAGGCCTTGATTATACAGCAAGGCTCTCAACACACAGAGGTGTCAAGAGAACAGGGTGCTCAGCAGTTGGAACTGTTGAGACAGCAGCATGTATATGCTGCTAATGGGTCGACGCTTCCGCGTCGACTCGAAAGCTTCAAGATAGAAATATCTAAGTTTAAGGCAGTCGAGGGCGACCCTCTTTTGAGATGGTTCGTCGAACTAGACGATGCCATAGAAGCTTGTCGTATCAGTGATGATGCGACGAAAGTGAAATTTGGCATGTCCAACTTAGCCGGACGTGCCAGATCTTGGGGCTCAAGCTCCACGACCCATTAGTCTTTAGGTCGTAAGAGGTCTTTAAGACCCGGCTCAATCAAGTATTTGAGCCACCACGTGCTGAATTAGGGCAAGGGTGACATGCACGCTTAAGCCCAACATACACGATACCTGGTCAATTGTATTGTTATTCATTAGATTGATGAACAAACACAGGTAAGTGTGTTAACTAAAGGTCTTGCAGACGGACCTGTTAAGACGCACGTCGCTCAACCAAGTGATCTCTATGGCGGAACATGGCAACTTTAGCCTGAACAGGCTTTTCTCCACTCGGGTGCATATCGTCCACCGAGACGACAAGAAAACGGACTTCCAGAACCCATGGATATCTCGTATGTAGAGAGCAAAAAAAACTCGCGCTTCAAGTTACAAAAATGTAATCGTTGTCAAAAGACAGTCCACTACGCCTATGAGTACAATGCCCCAAGGTCGTGCCTAAGAGCACTGAGCGAAAAGACCGACCTCTCGCTAGGAACAGGGGAGGACGCGGATCTGACGCTGTTGCGAAATCGCAACGGCGAGGCGGATCGTAAGAAAATGGTCGGGGTCAGTAGGTGCGGAGCGGCCACACTGATCCAGCAACATCAAAAGAATTTACAGGCCTTTGGACGAAAGTTGCTCCTCACACACAACCATTGTGTGTAACTGCCCCATAGGATGAGATTAACCTCATCACCTAGAAAATAAAAGTGTCAAAAAGGTTGCCACTAAAGTCCCTAGTCGATTATGGGGCGTCGAACAAATCTATTCGATGCAAATCGCTAGAAGATCGCAGACCTAAATTAATTGAGCGTGATATCCCTTTAACGAGGGTGATAGTGCGCCTTGCAAGAGGCGCATCTATAACCGCAAAGAAACGCGCAGTTGGTATCCAATATACGTTAAAGGGTAAAGAGTATGAAAATTATTCCATCGTACAAGATTTGGATGACAAATTTGATGTCATCCTTGGATTACCATGGCTCGGAAAGAACGAGCCATCTATAAATTGGCAGCATTAAGTCGTGACTATGCTTGTCTCCTGTTCATCAGATAGAAACTGATGAACGTCTTGGAAGTCCACAAGCGTGTGGATGTCCTACGAGTGAGTGCGATGGCCTCACTTGTGGGTCGTTGTTTCATGACTGCACGAGACCTCAGTGTGATTGTGGAGTTAGATCCCGACGGCTGCGCGCAAGCACAGGCAGCGTCGAAGCTCCACACTGTGGCGTGGACATTGTTACCGACGGCTGCGCGCAAGCACAGGCAGCGTCGAAGCTCGATCAACCGAATTAAATGAGTGGTACGAAACAAGGACGCTTGCTTGAAAAACAGTTTCCAAGAAAAAATGAAAAGCTTGTCAATAAGAGGCAGTGCAAAGTCCTAGATAGACGGGAGAGTCGATCGTCGAGGATCTCGCTGTGGATGCGCACCCACAACTAGAGGCTGTTGGAAGGATACTTCCCGAATAAATCTTGAGAGAATAAGTCTCCAAGAATCTGCGGGATAAGTCCCCAGAAACTGTGGTCAAAGGTCTCCTGGTACCTTTGCAAAAAAAATCAAAGTGGAACTTAGACATTAAATGTCTTAGTAAATATTGGATCAACTTTACACCTGATCTGACAGCGCCTCTAAAGTTAACTTCGAAAATAACTGAATTTCCAACGATATAACAGAATCAGTTCTTGCGTGATCTGCATTGTGTGGCAAAGTAAAGTTGATCTGCGTACTTGTCACAGATGACGAGTACGTGGCCGATATTTGGTCGGCAACAGTACTTCCTGAGAGCAAACTGCTTCTCAGCTGCTCATCGATGGACTAAAGTGTCCTTGATGAGAAGACACGGATAGAGCGTTTACGCCCCAATCCTGGGAGTCTTTAACGACAAATCCACAAGGATTTAATCGAATTCAAGGATGTGTTATCTGAATTCGTACCTGCGAGTTGCCTAAGGATCAAGGCACACGACACGAAAACAACCTGATACTAGGTTCAAATACTGTGTCATGAAGCAATGGTCATTGCCTCGTGGACAAGTATAAGCGATCGACAAATTCTATGGGGAATGCTTAGCAGCGGGCCACGTGAGGTATTCAACCTTTCCATATATCTTTCCAACTTTATATATGCGTTCAGCAACAGGACGGTGGCAGATTATGCATGCGTGCAATAAATTGAATACCGGTTCAAATTCTGATACCACAAAAATATAAAATTATTGGTGGTTTGCTGAAGAGGACCATCTTCCGTCAGCGGATTTGATGGATGTATTCTATCCGATCCTTATGCGTGAATAAGATACCATTTTTTTACAGCAGCAAGCAGCCCAAGCGGAATGCTATGGGAGTATCATGTTATGCCGCAGGGGCTTAGTAATGCCCCCTGCAACATTCAACAGATTTGTATTAATCTGTTGAGATCGGTGCGTGATTTCACACCGAGTTATTTTGATGATGCCCTCGTTCATAGCAGAGCATGAACGGAAAGTCGAACGTTGATTGAAGTACATCGTACCCACGTCCAAAAGGTTCTTACACTTATGCATCAGCATAAGCTGTATGAAAACCTCAGGAAGTATATGCGCTGCAAGCGAAATACTACTTCTTCGGTGCATTGTGGGTCAACACGGTGTACGCCCTGATCCGGAAAATATCAAGGCAATCACCCACTGTCCTGTGCTAGTCGATGTGAAGGGACTTCGAGAGTTCCCCGGCTTAGCAGCGTACTTACATAAGTACTCTCGCAATTATGCCGTAATGACAGTACATCTTTTTTCTTTGTTAAAAAAAAAAATTAAAGTAATATGGAATGCAGATTGTCAGCGTTCCGTTGAAGGTTATATGCAACAATCATGGAATCGCCAATCCTGGCAATTGCATCAGAAGAGCCAAACAAAAAGATAAGGCTCTTAAAGTTTTAATGAATTACATTAGAAATTCATTCCAACAATCCTTTATAGGATTGTCGAAATTGTTTCGATCTTCAACAGATCGATACACAATACGCAATGGTTTACTGTATTACACAGCCATTGCTGGTGACACACCACGCGTTGTCAACCCCACCATAATGATTTGCGCTTCTGCATCATGTAGGAGTGTCACGATACACCAATATTTGGGCTTGAAAATACTTATCTCACGATTAGTCGTCACGTCTACTGGCCACCACCAGTATGAGTTCGTTTGCAGATACATACGTGCTTGCAAAATTTGTCAGCGGATGAAGCCCAGAGCTTCATTCCGTGCCCGTTACAACCTCTGCTTTTTCCGTCAGTGTTGGCAGTCCGTATCTATATACTTCGTTTTCGGATTTCCCAACGACGATCAGAAGAATATTAATATCCTTATTTTTTTGATCGTCTTAGCAGTTCCGGAGTAATCACAGCCAAAGGCTGTGGTCGTGTCTTTGTTGTCACGATATTTCGATTTACTGAATTACCCCGCGAATTGGTCTCAGATTGAGAGCCCAGATTCAAGGCGTAGTTTTGACAATTTGTGCTCAGATCACTCGGAAAACAGTTAGAAATGTCGGCTTCTATCCATCCTGAAACAGATTGCCAGACAGAACGTGCAAATCGTATCCTCGAAGAGATACTTCGCGGATGCATCCAGTCTTTTACGACTTGGAGCGAGTTTTTGTCGACGGTAGAATTTCCCATCAACAATTCAGTGTATGGCCTTATAAAGCATAAACCGTTTTTCGTGAATGGCTTACGCCATCCAGGTAGACCCAACTTGTTTGAGAGTGACTCTTATTCAAGGGGGGAGTGACACGCTATAGCAATGAACAATCTTGCTCTTACTCTTCCCGCACTGACTACGACCAATGCGAAGGAAACTAATGTTGATCCAATCAGCATTGACGTGGACAAAGTCGATAATAGCAATACGGCAATTGCTGGCTTTGATAACGATGCTGAAATACTTAGCATCAAAAATAACAATGCTAGTGAGACCAATAACGCTCTCACTAAAAAGGAGAATGACATCTTCGCAGTGCGAACCGGTCGCACTGAAGACAAAAATAGAGTCAGCAAGAGAATTCCTGCTGGCTAGAGAAGCAGTGGTCCGTTTCATACTAGATTCCATTGCTATTGCGGTGGACCGACAGTAACGGAACTCTGATAAATTTGGAAAATCAAAGATGCTTTCATTTAATGTTAATGACCAAGTCCTGCTGTCTACGGTAAATCTCCCAACATATGTAGTGACGGATGTGGGCAGTACTAAATTACTGCCCAAGTGTATCGGCCCGTTTCGTGTACTACAACGCCAAGGCAATGCATACACGATCAAGCTGCCTCGTAGGATAGGTACGCATCGTTCGCTTTATATCGGGCGTCTCCGCTCATACCATCAGACCGAGGCTTCTTTCGATTCTTATTCAAATCGATACGGTCTAAGGCATCCGCCAAAGCCGTATGATCCCGAGCCAAAGCCTGATGGTCTCGGAACAAAGTCTGGTACTCACGAACCCAACAATCCACTATTTCCTGCAAGACAGATTTCTCAAGATGAGCTCTCATCAGTTCATTTTGAAGGAACTGATGTGTCCGCTCATAGGATAGTTGTAACGGGGCACAACGACTTGTACTGCTTCAGTACAAGTCCACTTCGCACTGCTTCAGTTGCGAGTGGTGCCTTACGTTATTTCACGTACACTAGTACGTGCAGAGGAAAACTTTGCAATAAGGCAACTAGCTTAAAGAGGGTTTAATGAAAACTGTATTAATATAACTAAGTATCTCTTCTTTCTATCTGTTAACTCTAACTTAGTTATAAACTTATACTAAAGATGCAATTGAAATCTTATCTTATCTGTCTCTCTCTTTTGTTTACATCTACAGTTGATTAGTCTGCGAGATAAATAGATATAATGGCCTATGCCTATTTCTTGATAAGATTCTGAACATTACTATTTAAAGTAATATCCTTCAAATATTATCTACCTTTTAGATAATAAATTTATTAACAACCTTTAAGTGTTAATTTAATGTAACGATACACCATTTACAATAATCAACGGCAACTTTCGCAGACTTTTCAGCCGATCGTGGAAAACCGTCGACCGTCGTCACTGAATCGCGGCGACGAGATTGCTGAATAATCAAATGTCCTTCCATAATATTAGAGGACGTGATTTAAATCACGGTGATGGATGAGGCGATCCCGATTTTGCCTCCTCCACATCCATTGAAGAATTCGAGTGGTGGGAAGCGTTTCCTTGTTGAACGCTTCCTGAGCCACCGTGAGGCGAAATGGGCTCATACGAGTTACCTCGCTCGTTGGCGAGGGTATCCAATCCTCGCATTATAGTTGGGAAGCTCGTTTCAACTGATGGTTGACGTTTCGGTTCTCTTTCTACCTTACGACGAGATCCAACCTCCTCAACAGAGGGTCCATTAGAAAACGAGCGCTTCCCGCCCTCGTACAAAATCGGAGGTTCTTATTACCTTTACGCATTTCTCGAGAGAAAAGCGTTCTCCAATGAGGATCTTTGAGGCAGTATGCCTCCTTAAGGGCATGACCGGCACTATCAAAACAGCATTATCATGAATTCCCCACGAGAGACAAGGTGACCCTGCCTCTCTAGACAAACTTTGTAGCGTGCACCAACTACGGTCCGCTTTTCGAACTGGTCGCGGAAATTCATCCAGTTTGTCAAGTCAGGCCTCGCGGTCAACGCTTTTCATTTTCTGCGCAAAATGCTCTTAACCTTGGAACAAAGGAGTGAGGAGTGACATTCTTTGCTCGCTTGCATGTGTACCATCGATGCTAGAATAAAGGATTGATGAAGAATTCCGTCTCGTTCATACCAGACTTGTAAATCCTGAGCCTGAGTGAATAAAAAAACGGAATATGATATCGATCGTTGGTGATACCAGGCAAATGAGTTGGTACGAAACCACCATTTCTTTTCGGGAGCATACCGTAAAGCATTGCAGTCGTTCTCCCGTTGATTCATATTAGCGTTACCGCTAACATTACTCTTGGAGTGATCCTTAGAATCGCTCCGTCTCTGGTGATGCATAGTAGCATCACCAGTAGTATGCTTGTTTGAGTCATCACCAGATGACTTCCCACCAAAGAGATCTAACGAGTCAAATAACCTCGTCATCACCTCTTTGGCTGTCACGTTAGAACCCGTAGGTTTAACGGACTTGGCTACCGGTGATCTGGAGGCCTTGACGGTAACCACAGAGTCGCGCAATGACGCCACTTCTGCCAGTCACCTGCAATGGCAGTAGCAGGTGACTTGCCACCGTCACCTAATAGGTGACTTATACCAGTCACCTCCAATAGAAATAAGAGGTGACGTATTCCCCACTGTAGACGCATTAGCGTCTACTGAAACATTTGTATCATTAATGATCCGTACAGCGGCCAGCTTTGCGCTCTCACAGGCAACGCGCACGGGTTCGTTACCACTCGCTAACAAATTGATTTTTGAATAAGAACCACTAATGCAAATTTACAGGGAAATTCGTAATAGTATTTCTCTGTCACTCCGCATCAGTCACTGTTGTGATTGTTGGTTTGGGGGGTGATGTGACGGGGCGTCTCGCTCCATAAATATTAGTATCTGCAAGAGAAATAATAAGTATTATCTCCTATAATTAATAATAATATAGAAGTGTGAACTTATTATCATTTAGTAATTTCATGCTTAATATTACTAGTAATTGCAAGCAAGCACTATGCATAATTTGTCCTTGAATATAACAAAGTCAGTAGTAGATATAAGGTTACGTAGAAGCTTAATATGATTAGTACAGTTTTACTTCTCCTCTAATTTTAAGCCTTTGAATTTACTTTTAGTAGCTAAGACTACTTAGCTACTTAGTCGTTTACGTGAAGTACTCGAGACACCTCACCTTCACTGTAATAAGCGTAGGTTGACTAGTTCCGTTACTAGTACCAGCAAAGGATGTCTCGTTACAATTATAATATGTCGTCGGAGCTAGGTTCTACCTTGGAGAGTCTCGAAGCTTTTGAACTCAAGATCTTCTCGTTATCACCCTTCCGATTACGACTTACTGAGTGCTACCAAGTAGGATACCTCGCGCCTACGGGAAAACATTATTTTTCTTCTTCCACTTGCTGAACCGGTCGAAATAAGTAAAAATGGTCCACGTTTGCAAACATGCGTGAGAATGGCATATCTTCACGCACTTCTAACTACTCAGCTAGCACAACAACATTGCGTAACCCGTTTCAAATGGTTATTATAACCACATTCAAGCATTTTTTAGCATCTCCGGTTCTTTTACTTGCACCGTGTTTTGTCGATGTTACATCTCTAATATTCATAGGCCCGGCATTCGAATCAGTGTGAATGTAACGGCGTGTCCCGTTATATAAATGTCATCTTCTATAAGAGGAAATAAAATGCTATTTTCTATGAGAGGAAATGAATGAAGAAGTACTCAATTATTATCTTCATCAGTTTTGACTAAATAGTTCCAATATTACCAATTTTAGTGTTCTATTAATTGGCTGATTTAAGTTTAAATCAACCCCGCTAATCGTTATTTGTGCGGTGCGCAAGCGCCATTCATAATTTGTTATTAATATCATTAAGTCAGTAGTAATAGAAGATCCTTACGGAGGAACTTAATACATTAATACAGCTTTACTTTTTCTCTATTCCGGCGTCCGATACCCTTGCAGCACTGGCGCAGGTGCAGCAACCTAACATTTAATATGTATTGCGACCGTATCTTTCTAGATAACTCGCGTAATCGCAACTGTGCGTGTACGCCAGTCTATCCATGATTGGTACTTTGCCAACCATGGCATGCCTAGGATGAGGTCATACGGACTCTCCATTCCTAGGCATGCCATGGTTGAAGGTTAGAAGGGTTAGAATAAACCTTTGGTAGCTATGACTTCTTAGCTATTTGTAATCTTCATCTGCACGTCAGGGCACGTGAAGTAATCGAGGCGCCCAACCTTCACTGTAATTAGTGTAGGTTGTCTAGTACTGTTAACAAGACTAACAAAGGGTGTAACGGGAATAAGTTGCCCTAATGTTCCACATACCCATTAAGAGCACTTTGTTTACTTAACGGGATGCTTGACTACCTTATGCAAAGAAGTAAGACCTGTAGTGCACACGTGACCCACCCTTGTGTATGTGATGCACATAGATGCTTCACATTGGAAGGAATGATGGCTAGCGTCATCCGTAAGCCGAGGTATTCAGATAATACACTCGCCGCATCTACAGATATGACATCTATTGATTGGTTAGAAGTATTTATATATAATTCAATTAAATACGAATCAGTCTTAAAATTATTTCCTAGTAACCAAGTGCGCACATGAAGCCGAATTACCGCTTCCGTTACGACACATGCACTAAGGTACTTAGTTTGTTGGGTGAGGTCGCTTGGGCACCTCACTGTACGTGAAAGAAAACGGTCAAACCGCTTCCTTACTGAGCCTGAAGGTGTGTGTTAAAGTAGAGCGTGGCTGCTATCGAAGCGTCCGCCAACACTTCGTAGCACTAGTAGTCCTTCCCACAAGCCATCTCTAAGCGTATCAGTGAGGATGGGCCGTAATATCGATTGAGATTATTTTCCGCCACCTCTACGAATATAATGGGGAGGTGGCATAACACTTGGCGCAGGGACTTGGTGAGCAAGCCCTGTCCAGGCTTTGGGCAGTCCTCCTGGGCAACATGTTGTTCAGTTGGAGCAGTCATAGTGCTCGAAAAGCGAAGGGCCGCGTGAGAGGCACAGCGCCATGCTGCGGCGGAGTCCGTCATTCAGACTCAGGATGAGCTGAGGCGTGAGAAGGCTCGGAGCGAGGCTCTCAAAAAGGACTATTGAGATGCTCTCCGCCCAGCCGCATCTCAGTGTGGCGAAACTCATCGAGGACGACTCCCGGATGATATCGTACACCAGTCGCATTTGCGCGGTAAGGCCTCGGAGATTATGGCGGGCGTTAAGGCGTTCCCATAGGTAATCTTTACGACAAAGATTCGCGCCATGTACCAGCCGCCGAACAACGAAGTGTTGCTTCAGGCGCGCTTCTTTGGAGCGCGACAGTTGAAGCGATCCCTGCAAGAATATGTGCAGGAGATGCGCTCGCTGTCAGCGTGCTTAGTTTAGTTCCGATATGGAACACATTGCCACGTTCATGGGCGGACTGCGGCACGGCCCATCGCGACAGGCTATTTTTAAAATGGTGCCGTCGACGATGAAAGAGGCAATCCATATTGTCTTAGTTGAGGAGCAATCCTTCATCAGTCCCTCGGCGCAACTGCTTGGTATAAGTCTTCGGCCGAGAGGTTGGATGCCACTCCACTGGAGTTGGGCAATGCAGACGTAGTTTGCAACAATTGCGGCAAGATCGGTCATATGATGGCTCGCTGCTATGCCCGAGTCCTTGCTGGGTCTAAAACGCCCAGCAGAGGATTCCCTAACCAAAGGGTGATGGCAAGAACCAGCGTGCAAGACGCGTGAGCTCTGCATCGATCGCTTAGGGTTCGGAATATGCAGGAGCGCAGTAGGGGTGAGATGTCCTACTGACGCGGACTTTGAAAGCTATTACTGAAATCAGTCTTATCGAACAAATGACTAGCATAGTCCCTGAGGTCTCGATTTCGGACCTTAACCCTGCTGGTCTATAGCACTCGAGTACAAGGCCATGACTATGTGATGACCCTTCTTGTGCATCACAGAATTTCGTGAAACTCGCGGCTCTAAAACAGAGAACGGCGATGTTTGAGTCATTTTGCCAGGATGGCAAGCAAGAAGAAGCAATCGCTCATTTAGCGAACGGCACGCTCGTAAAGTCTGAGGGAGTTTACGCTGAACTCGCCTTCAGTTTAAGTGACTTCTTCTGTAGAAAGGAAATCACAGTGCTAGGTACGGAGAGTCCGTAAGACCTCATCCTAAGCATGCCACGCTTAGCAAGACACCAACTATGGATAGACTAGCGCCCAACCGCACAGTTGCTAACTCTACGCAGGACACCGGAAAGGATGTGCTCCCGGGAGAGGTCTATGCAACTAATTCCATGTCGAACACAGTTAAAGTTGCTTTAACGGGATGTCAAATGTTTTAGTCCTACCAGCTTGTGGAGACTGGTGTAGTGGAAAGGATGATGACAAGTAGTCATGTGTGGTTCTAGGCAGAGCCTAGAGCCTGGTGCGATTGGAAGGGGTGCGTTAGTCGAGAGAGCAACGGCACCCGCTTTCTAGTCAAAGGTCGTGGTGACTCGAAAACCGAGTACCCGACAGATAAGGACGATCAAAGGCTCGTCAAAACGATTGACATTTGGATCAATCCTGATAAAAGAAAACGAAGCTTCGAACGAGGTGTTCAAGGCCGTCATAGACGAAATAGGGGAGGCATCCTCTGTTGAGGTGCTCCAGCACGTCTTGAAATCTGCTTAAGAGATAATAGAACTTCCGAAATGCTGTGTTATCTATTTCTGTCCGAGCTTAAGGAAGAAAAGATCCACGAAGTTGTCGCACCAGTTCCAGAAGAGAATTTAATAGACTGTTGCTCGTCGTCCACAATGGACGAAATCGTCGTAGAACGGACGAAAATAAACGCTTCGCTGCTCAAGGCTAAGAGACCGCCCGTGTTCTTTATATTCTGTGGAAACATCGTAATGTGTTTCCAGAAGAAGTGCCGGTCCACCTACCAGCCGATAGAAGCAACGGACACGAACTTCGCGGCGAGTATTGTGTGACTAGGCAATGGCCGTTGCGGAAAGAACAAGTCGAATATGTCGATAAGTTCTCAACAAGCGAGCCAAGGCGGGACATGTACGTGAGAGCTAGTCGTCGCACTACAGCCCGACCTTCTGTGTGTTTAGAGCCACAGGTGGATGGCACGTGGTTCACGCTTACAATAAGCTGAACACGGCCACCATTTTGGCGCGAACATCAATCCCGCGAAATATTGTTTTGTTGAGCTCCATCGAAAAGTCAACTATCTTTTCCACGATGGATTTAAAAGGTGGCTACTATCAGGTACTCATGAAAGAGTCCGATGAAGTTAAAACGGCAGTAAGCACCCCAAACGGTATGCTTTGGGAGTGGATTGTGATGCCTCAAGGTTTGAAAAACGCACCAGCGACATTCAACAGAATGGTGGCTCACGTGATGCGTCAGCACCGTGCCTACGCGCTCCCATTACTTTGACGATGAATTCGTTCGAAGTAGAGCCGAGGACGGGTTGAGCGAAATAGAGTCGCACAAGCGTCATTTAAAAGCTGAGTTGCAGACATTAAAGGGAGCAAGGAATACCATGCGCGTAATGCGGGTCCCTCAGCAGCAACTTCTCCAGGATGTCAAGCCGAAGTTTCAGGCGTTCATAACCCTGACGATCCTTCGCGCAGACATCCTGAAGATCCGAGTTCAGTCGCAAAACTTGACCCTCGAGATCCACAATACGTCGTTCAGCAGCACTTTACGCCTGCGACTAAACGGACGAAGTTAGGGCAGCCGCGAGTAGGTGGCGAGATCCCCACTCCTATCGGGCGCCGCCTGCACTGATGGATGCTGCTGGGAAGCAACCCTTCCTTGTTGGAAGGCTGGTTGCCCAGCGCTCCGTACAGCAGAAATATCAAATCCTCGTCCAGTGGAGAGGATAACCAGAGAGTTTTACTCTTGGGAACTGGTTGACGAGCTGCGTATCGACGTATTGGGCCTGGTGTTTGCCTATGAGAAAAATCTGCAGTTGACGCTCCGCTAGTTCTGTATGGACTAGCAGGAGCGGCGTGATGAGTAGAAAAAGGGAAAACAGTACCGCCTATGATTTCTTCACACGCAAGCGAGCCAAGGGAATTCACTGCGACTTTTGTTTCGCCACATCGGAATTTGCTGAAAGCAGCGCAGGAATTCCGCTTCATATTGGTCGGTTGATTCACTTGAATGCAACACGACCGGGATCGGGGAAACACGACCAAGTGATTTTCTTCGAGCCTTCCGCATATCGATGCCATAATGAATATGTGCATCTAGAGTAGCGTGCTCTAGGAGCGGCGCACTCGTTCCATCCGAATAAGGCCATTCGGATGGAGGTGGCATTGGTGGTATGCCTCCAGTCACATAGCCACGTTCAATGCGACTCGCTTAGGACATCGACTGGACACGTTCATGTGCCATCGGTGGAGCTTTACGCTAAGTCTCTTCTGCGTCATAACCGTTGTAAATGATGGTCTGAACGACAGGAGTTGTGATTCTACCCAACTAAGAAGCAGCTGTGCCTTTATGCGCAGCACTCTCACGAATAGTCACTGCGCTAGCAAGCGCAGACGACGAGACAGTTGCTTTGATGACATAAGGCAAGTTGGCCTTCGCAACGTTGAGCGTCTCCATGTTAGGAGCAATAAGTGAAGTTTGGATGGGCGATAAAGCGCCATCATCTTTCCTCATTAGCTGTGCTCATCACTACTATGAGCGGATAATAGCGGTGTCGACTCATTCTAGTCAACAATGAGCGACGGATCTACATTTTCATTGTTAAAGTTGGATGAATCTGTAAGTCTAGTTAGCGCGATGGCAGCACGTATTATCGCTGCGCGTCGCCTAGTGTCTCAGTTGCAACGCCGACAGCTACTGCTGCCATCGCGCTAACTAGACTTACAGTTCACTTTGTGCGTGGTTGTGTGGGTAACTTTGTAGACGAACCATTAAATTTGCCCCTTTTAGTGACATGGCGGGATCCGTGTGATGACGAGAATGTACATACACTGGTCGCTGAGAGTGGTCGAGAGAGCTAAAAAGCGGCGCGTAAAGCAGCTCGCTGTCCCTCTGCCTTCCGCTGACGATTTACAAAATGTAGAATTTGTTCTTGAAGAGAGCGGTCGTGTAACGGGCTAAAGTTGCCCTAATGTTCAGATACGCATTAAGAACACTTTGTTTACTTAACGGGATGCTCAACTACCTTATGCAAAGTAATAAGCCCTTTGGTGCACACATGACCATCCCTTGTATATGCGATGCACATAGGTGCATTAACATTGGAAGGAATGACGGCTAGCGTCATCCGTAAGCCGAGGTATTCAGATAATACGCTCGCCACGTAGGGGTGCACATTCACAGAGATGACATCTAGTGATTGGTTATTGTATTTATAATTTAGTTCGATTAAATATAAATCAGACCTTAAAATTCTTCCTAGTAACCAAGAGCGCACGTGAAGCCGTGAAGCCGGATTACCGCTTCCGTAACGACACTTGTACTAAGGTATTTAGTTCGTTGGGTGGGGTCGCTTGAGCGCCCACCAACTACCCCACTGTACGTGAGATAAGACGGTCAAACCGCTTCCTTACTGAGCCTGAAGGTGTGTGTTAAAGTAGAGCGTGGGTTCCCCATTACAATGACCCCAGTGAACATACCCACCACTAGAGAAGGCTTGTCGGCGTCTTCTCTTCGAGCAGCACCAGACAGGCAACCTACTGATAAGCGGTAGGTTCCAATCAAAGCAGGTGGAAACGAGCTTGGTTTATCTGCAAATTGCTCATGAAAAATTGCAACTTTGACATCTTTGCCAGTCGCGCTTGCGCGTGCAAACCTTGTATAAACTCCATCACTACAGGCTTACCTTGCTTGGCGTGATAATATCTGATGGACTGCATACGGTGACATAAACGACACTTGCATCTCCCATTGAAGACTTTTCATGTAATATCCCTTTATGTGCATCGCTCTATGTAACTTTAGAATAAGCTGCATTACACGCTACACGTTTATCAAACGTATGTGTATGTAGTCGACACAATATGTGCAAACTTATTTTGACGCGTTTAAAAAAGTCATTTTTGGTTAGTTCTCTGAGTTGTGGAATGTCTCTTTTCGAGGTTGGAGACGGTAGTCCGAGCCACGTGCCTTGCTCCTAGAGTCAGGGAGACTTTTAGACTCAGAGAGTCTTTTAGTTCTATAGAAGTAATGTGTTAAACAACTCAGGGAGTCGTACAAGCTATTAAAGCTTAATGAATCCTAGTTCAAGGGATTCATGGGGTCGTAGAACCAAGTGGCAACTAGTGCCCAAGAGTATATACCCAAGAAAGGCTTCTATCTCTTACAGATCAATGCACAAGTTTTAGGAAGGCACTAACGCTTAAAGATCAAAGGGAAACTGCACTTTATATAATTACTTAATCTAAATTCTTACCCTAGCTAATTATAAAATAGATTTTGGCCGCCAGATTTATATCTGGCGGCGACCACATTTGTCATTCCTTATAAATGGTATCAAAGTAATTTACTACTTCAGAATATGATAAAAGGGTATTTCACCCATAAGTTAAATGTTCCATTACAACCTTCTCCATCAGACTGTTGACACCGAGTGTTTGGTTGTGTTTGATTTACTTTGTCCCATGACAATTAAGCGTTAGTCACAGTCTCTAAGCACCTTTCTCGACGATGAGGAAGTGGTGGACTTTGATTGTCACAATCCATCAGAGGATAAGGAGCAAGAGCGTCGCTCTTACACGCCTTCTTCTCCGGACGAACGTCGGCGGGTCCAAAATCCGTTCCTAGAACGTGATGCCACTGATGTCCTAACTGCATTGAGCAGGACACAGGACCCTGAGTCCAACATAATTACGAATCCGCTCGATGAAGAGCAAGAGCGGGTAATCCTCATACAGGAACAAGATCGTCGTCGAGCTGCAGAAATAGCGAAAGCTCACAGTGAATACAGATTTACTCCGCTTAGTGCGGAAAAGCGTCTCAAAGAGATCGCGGGTCACAGCTTGTTCATCTGGATCTCCGGTCCCAAGGCGAGGACGCCGGAGGAGATCGCTGCTCGCGACGCTCTTCATGAGCGATACCTTACGCCAAAGGTAGTGACGCGAAGTCAGTATCTGACGCGTTTACGTGATCAACACCGTGGGACTTCGATGACATGGACGAGGGAAATTCCGACTGTTTTGTTTCCAAACGAAACAAGAAGTGAAAACGAAGTTTCATTTAAAAACAAGGTTAATCGGTCCCGCCGCCTCCGCATTATTTGGAATATTAGAGAGTCTGCGGATGTGACTGATGTGGTGAGAAGCGAGGTTTAATACGGTTGACGCTGAACTTGGCGCTCAAAAACGTCAACGGTGTACGGGCAATCTTGCCGAAGAGGTACCTCAAACTCCCAAGAGTTTTCAGAAGAGGGATACTTCAGCTACTTCACCAGATACTGGCATTGGCCCTTACGAGGGCGTCGCTTTAAAAGTTTCTCCACGTGAAACTGAAGGTTCCCCGGCGAATCAAGCAGCGCGGGAGAAGGCCGGAATCTCGTCGAAAGCATTTAATGCTCTAAAGCACGAGATGCAACTTATATATGAGAGCCTTGCTCGGGTTGAGAACTCTTTTGAGGCGGTTCAGAACCATCTTTCGATGCTGGAGCGTCAGCAACCGCATTAAGAGGGCCCGGTAGACATCCTGGTCAGGATGCAGCAATCTGCGACATGACCGCATGTCTCGGCCCAAGCGCCTTTAAGTCTACGTGGGAAGGGTCCCGATATGGCTTAAGCAAGCCAACGTTGAACACTGAATGTGTAAACAGCTTACTAGGAAGGTTTAACGTGTAAGCTAGGCCCTTTTTGGCCACGACCGTAAATGGTGCGGGCGCAATTTGGTCTTGAAGACCACAGCAACCAAGTTCGAAGGTAGATTTTTAGCGTTAAATAAAACTCGGTTTTCGACCACATAAGAATTGATACAGCTTCTACCTTTGACATCTGCTGTTCATTTTGTTTGTCTTGGCTATCAGCCATCGTGTCCCTTAGATGCCTAAAGACACTAGTTCGCGTCGCGAGAAACTCGCTTACTTGTTTCCGAACGGTAAAAGGGCTAACATTCAGCAGCCTATCGGCTAATTCTCCTCCACCAAGCCCTACGTCAAGCAGTGGTATCGTTAAAGGAACTCGTAGGTGGGTGAGGCCGTTGAGATGGAGCGGATGTGTAGCTTGTTGAGGCATGGACAGCATTATTATTTTTTTCTTTTTTAACGCAAATGTCACGACTGGGAGCAGTGAGAGCAAGCGCTTAGGTGTCTGAGCACACACATGTCACACGACAGTGGCCTTTAGCAAAGGAACAGTGACGTCATTGACGATTTCTTACGTGCTGAGCAAGAGGCTGGAATGGTACGAGAGAGCAAAACTCCACCTTCGACACCGACATTTTGTGTCAAAACGTCAAATGGAAAATGGCGCATTGTACATGATTATAATAAACTCAATGCTGCCACTATTCCAGCACAAACCCCCATTCCTAGAAAGGATGTTCTTCAGAACAATATGGTGGGATGTACAATGTACAGTGCACTTGACTTAGTCGATGTTTAATACCAATTGCTCATGCGAGCTAGCGAGATCTCGCTTACAGCGGTTAGCACCGCAAGCGGTATGCTATGGGAGTGTTTTTTTATGCCACAAGGGCTTTCCAACACCCCGGCAACATTTAATCGTCTAGTGACGCAACTCTTCCGCCCTCTTCGAGGTTATGCACAGATTTATTTGATGACATTTTTGGCCATAGTTGTGCGGAGCAGGGTCTGTCGGATATGGAAAACCATTTAGACCATTTGCGAGCTGTGCTCGAGTGTATGCGCATAAATAATTTAAATGCTAATGCATTTTGGCGCAGAGAAATATCTTTCTAAGGGTGCATTATTCGGAAGCGAGGCCTTAAAGCAGATCCCGCTAAGGTAAAGCCATTGTTGATTGGCCGTCTCCTAGAAAACCAAAAGGATTTGCGTAAGTGGTTGGGTCTCGCCAATTTTTTACATACATATATAGCCAAATTACGCTGATGTGGCTAGGCCATTATCTGATCTCCGTAAAAAGGATATAGAATGGTGCTGGACTATCTCAAAACATAATGCTTTCGCAGCAGTTAAGGATAGTCTTATCCATGCCCGTATTCTGGCACTGCCAAATCCAAATTGGCCATTAAGTGTCGTCAGCGGCGCATCGAATTATTTTGCCATTTGCAGTGCTCTGCTTACAAACAGATGCTGATGAACGTGAACGTGTTATTGCGTCCAAGTCTTGATTCCTTAAAGCTGTAATAACGAACTACCCAATTCATGACAAAGAGCTACTTGCTATGAAGTATGCTCTCGTCAAATTCAGAGTTCATCTGCTCGGCTCTAAGCCGTTTGTAATATATACAGATCAGCGTCATTACGCACTGCAACTAAGTCGCCCCATCTTTCACAGAGAGTGGCCTGATGGCTATCCTTTTTCGCCGAATACAACTTTGAAGTGAAGTATAAGCCTGGCAAGCAGAGTGCTTTGGCCGATGCATTATCACGCAGGCCGGATTATGAGCTCTCTCATTTAGCGACTATAATGTCGCCTATTACTGATTTTATCCGTTCGGCTTACGCCAAGGCTAATCAGTTTGTAGCTCTGCTACGAGCTCTAAGGAGGCTGAATCGGATTTTAAATTGTCGACACGTCTGCGTGCAAGGTTACATCGATATTCTATTGATAACGGCCTGTTGCTTTATTGCACAGACACCGCGGACCTCCGCGTGTCGTTCTTTCGCATGATGTGGATTTGAAATACCGAATCCTCTATGAGGCACACGATACTGTCCTTAATGGTCGTCTGGTAGAGGAAATACCTACGCCTCTGTAAGCCAGATTTTGGTGGCCCAAACTTTATTAATGGGTCATCACATACGGTCGCACATGCGAGACTTGCCAACGGGTTAAGCCCTTGGCGCATGCTGCTGCGCCACTGGTAAATCTGCCCGTGTATATAGTGCGTTGGGAGTCCATTAGTATGAATTTTGTTTTCGGTCTACCGAAAGATTCGGCCGGTAACTCTGGCATAACGGTCTTTGTTGACCGATTGAGCAAAATGGCTCACTTGGCGGCTATGCCGGATACCATTGATGCCTTTGATCTTGAAGCGAAAAGTGCCTTCCTAAGGCTTGTGCATTAGTCTGTAAAAGATAGAAGCCTTTCTAAAGTATATACTCTTGGACACTACTTGCCACTTGGTTCTACAAATCCCTGAATCCGTTGAGCTAGTACTCACTAAGCTTGAATAGCTTGTACGACCTCCTGAGTTGTCAAACCCAATAGTTTAATAGAACTAAGAGCCTATTTGAGTCTAGAAGTCTTCCTCTGACTTTAGGAGCGAGGTAGTTCCGCTACGCCTGGTAGCACTCGTAGTCAATCTGCGCCTGAGTCTTTATAAGTCTAAGCCTTCACTGAAACACAGAGTTTCCAGAACTTTCAGAAGTGCAGCGTGCAGCTTATGATAAGCTCAAAACTTTGTCTGGGCTTGAACATGTAGAGCTCATGCAAAGCTTGAAGCCTTCATGCGATATGGATCCTCCCTGATCGGCCAAGTACAAGATCGCCTTGCGGCATCTATGCCAGCCCGGTACATCTCTGTACCTGATTCAGAGCCGAAGGCTCGCCCTCTAGCTGTCAATGTTAAAAAAATTGAGGAAAAAGAAGGAGAAAAAAAATTCTTTTTGGTTTAATCAGATCGAGATGTCCATTGACTCCGCCTTGTTTTAAACAGAATGGCAAAAGGTGGCTATGGCCATTTCCAAACTCGGAGGCAGAGCCATGGAGTGGGCACTATCGTGCAGTGCGTCCATACACAACGCTGTCCCCTCCTAGGATTCGCTGAAACAGCATGTTTGCACTGCCTGATCAGGCGTTTCGCATGCGATCACGGCTCATAGCGACTCGACAGGGTAAACGAACCCTAGGGGACTATGTCCAGGAGCTGTGAACTCTCATTGTATTTATGCGTAAAGGCTCGAAAGAGCACCATTCCGACCTATACCAGAAATCTGGTACGGTGCGGGGAAACATCGATATCCAGTAGGTGTGGGGGGACATACTGGGCAAGACCTAGGCTCTGTTGAACCTCTAGGAGGTGAGAGTAAACAGAACCTAGCCCCAATTATCTCGGTGTGTAATGGCACGGGACGGGAGTACAAGCCTGGCTTGTTAGTCGCTCAAGCGACTGTGAAAGGCTTTTATAAGCCAGGTCAATTTTAATTGACTCAGGGGCGTCCTGCATTTATGCTAGATGCTTTCTTTTGAAGGATATGAGCAATTTGCGGAGGCGCTTAAGGCGCATAAAGGTGAAATAATCGCTGTTCGCTTAGCGACTGGGACTCGTGACACTGTTCCTTAAGTCCCATTGAACTTAGGGATTAAGTCTCTGGACTTTGACAGAATAGAACGCTATCTCATCCTTGATTTGGATTCAAGATCTGATCTTATCATTGGTATGGCATGGCTTCAACGCCATGTGCCATGGGTAGAACGGAGGTCTAAGACCTTAGGCGCCACGCGCAATATTCCTAGCAAAGTTTTGGAGAGTCATGAACCCACCTTTGCTATGCAACAAAAGCGCTATTGGCGCGGATCATTAAATGAGTCTGTCAGTGTTTTAGACATTGGCATTTCTGAGTTAATAAATTCTAATGTTAAAAACATTAATTCTGAGCCCGACTCAGCAGAAATAAGTGGAAAGGCAAGTACTCCGTCGAGTGACACTCGTTGTAATAACGATTCATAGAATGCTGAAAGCATTGTTGGCCTAAGGCCGAATCATCAATAGTGCAATATTCCTGAGTATGTGAGTGGCACGCCTAAGTCCACCGAGTATGGTCGGCCGAGGTGGCATCATACTGAGTATCAGTAGTGACACTGTTGGCGGTTCGCCAGGAACTCAAGGGTTCAATATCCCTGAGATACGTGGAGTGGCACGTCTAACTCCACCGAGTGTGGTCGGCCGAGGTGGTACCATACTGAAGGTCAATAGTGACACTATTGTGGTTTGCCAGGGCATTTTGGGTCAAACCCTTCTAATGCACGTGAATCGACACGTAAGCATTTGCTGGATAAGGAAGTTGAGTTACCTAACTCCTTGTCGAATGTCGAATTAGACACCATGCCGAATGAAGAATCAATCGAGGAACTGCACTTTATTTGATTATTTAATCTAAAACCTGACCCTAATTAATTTATAAATAGATTTCGGCCGCCAGATTTATATCTAGCGCGCATTTTTACCCATAATAAATGGGATTTAAGTAAGTAAATATTTTAGAATGTACAGAAGTGGGGTGTTCGCTATACCAAAATGGGGGTGTCGCTATACCGACGGCCTATTTGCTTAATAATAGCCTTTTTCATGAACAGTCTTATTATAATCAGTCTTTATATATCAAAACTACAGAACGCACATCAGTGTCTGAAAAACGTAGCTGATAAATGCAGACATTCTCCTTGCATAAAGATGGGGTCATCAAATGTCTTATATAAAATATTCGCGTCTAGCAAAAGATTAAAACCTTCCATTGGACAGACCAAAAAAACCAACATGCCATCGTCGTCCACATTTATCAGTGAATTTATAATTCGCGCAGCCATTATCTGCAGCTCCCAATTTGAAGCTACTACAATATTGTACAATAAACCAATCGTCCATCAACTGCGGCGTGTCATGTGGCTCTAGTCACAAAATAGCCGAAACCAACCAATCCGCAAGTGTTATATCGGATGACTGGTGGCGGCGGCGCACGTGGTCCACGTCACACTCTTTTTCAACCCGAGTCCAAATATTTCGATCAACTGTCCAATGAGATCGAACCGTCCGTAGTCGCGTCGGTGATTTTTGCCCCGCGCGCCACCAATCGTGCCAGTCTCTTTCTCTCTCTTTCAATAAAAAAAGAAAAAAAAAGGTTTCCCCCTCCTCCAACGACAGGTATGGTGTAGCTGTACGTGCCGTAGTCGTGCATATTTTGTGTTCGCTGACGCTTCATCCTCCATAGCAATGGCCACCTCTGCTTCTTCGCCTTCCTCCAGCCCCGTCGCGGCGGCAATTACCGCCCCAGCCGCCGTCACGACTTCAACGGCTTCAAATTCGTCGGCCACGGGCGCGCCGCAGCCGTTCCACACCGCGTCGCTCTACGTCGGTGACATTCATCCGGACGTTACAGAAGCGCTTTTGTTTGAAATCTTTAACGCCGTGGGCCCCGTTGCTAGTATCCGCGTATGCCGTGACGCGGTAACTCGCCGCTCGTTGGGGTACGCGTACGTAAATTTCCATAACGTTGCTGATGCCGAACGCGCGCTGGATACCATGAATTTTACGAGCATCAAGGGCGTTCCCTGCCGCATTATGTGGTCCCAGCGCGATCCATCGTTGCGTAAATCAGGCGTTGGCAACATTTTCGTCAAGAATCTCGACACGTCGATTGATAACAAGGCACTTTACGACACGTTCTCGCTCTTTGGGAACATTCTTAGCTGTAAAGTTGCAATTGATCACACGAATGGCAATAGTAAAGGCTATGGATACGTGCATTACGAGACAGCCGAAGCCGCCACGGAAGCTATTGCCAAAATCAATGGCATGCTCATTGCCGGCACGGAAGTGTTTGTCGGCCACTTTCAAAAGCGTCAAGACCGTCCAGATGCTGACGATTGGACCAATTGTTATGTGAAGAATGTGCCTGTTGAATGGACCGATGCCGACTTGCTGAAGGAGTTTGAACCGTTTGGCAAAGTCTTGAGTGCTGTCGTGATGAAAGACAATGCAAATCCCGATCAAAATCGTGGCTTTGGGTTTGTCAACTATGAAGACTCGGACTCGGCACACAAGAGTGTCCAAGCGCTGAATGGCAAAGTGTACCCCACGGGCGAATCGGGCGAAACCGAGTTATACGTGGGCAAGGCCCAGAAGCGCTCGGAGCGCGAGCGTGAGTTGCGCAATAAATTTGAGCAACTGAAGATGGAACGGATTAATAAATACCAAGGTGTGAATTTATACGTGAAAAACCTCGACGATCAACTCTCGGACGAGGAATTGCGGGATGCGTTTACCGACTGTGGCATGATTACGTCATCACGGGTGATGCGTGATCCCAATGGCAACTCGCGAGGGTTTGGGTTTGTGTGTTTTGCAACTCCTGAAGAAGCCAATAAAGCGGTGGCCGATATGAATGGCAAATTAATTGCCGGCAAACCCGTGTACGTGGCATTAGCGCAGCGCAAAGAAGTGCGTCGTGCACAGCTGGAGGCACAACACGCTCAGCAACGAGCTGGTATGGTCGTTGGTCGCGGTATGCCCATGGGACAGCCACCCATGTATGGCGCAGCTCCAATGTTTTACGGCCAACCAGGACAATTGCCACCTCAAGCGCGTCAAGGATTCATGTACCCGCAACAAATGATGCCCCGTGGGGTCCAACGTGGCCCAATTCCATATGGAGCCCGTATGCCAGGAGCTCCTGCGCCGACGGGGTACCCCATGCCTGGGTATGGCATGCCCATGCAGCAACAGCGTGGCCAACCCCGTCGTGGCCGCCAAGGTCCTGGTCCACAAGGCCCTCAAGGGGCTCCTGCTAATCGTCGCAACTTTAAGTACACGGCAAATGCACGGAACCACCAAGCACGCGACATGCCTCCCCAAGGTGTTATGCCTCCAGCTGCTCCTGTACTCAATGCTGGTCCAGAGCCTCTCACGTCGGCGGCATTGGCAGCCGCGTCGCCTGAATTGCAAAAGAATATGATTGGCGAGCGGCTGTACCCGTTGATTCACTGTCAACAGCCTGAATTGGCCGGCAAAATCACGGGGATGCTCTTGGAAATGGACAATGGCGAGCTGTTGCATTTACTGGAAAGTCCGGAAGCTTTAGAAGCAAAAATTCAAGAAGCTATGGCGGTGTTGGAAGCGCACCAGGGTTAAGAGGTTGAGATGCTTTGGTTGAGGAGGGGTGAGTGGAAACTTTGGAAGGAGGGGAGGGCGGGAAGCTGCGGGTCTTTGGCTCTTAAGGAAGGGACTCGGTAAGACCAAAGACACTCAATGGACGTGGTCGTAGCTTAACGAAAACATAAGAAGAGATGATTATTATGCTTTTCTTGGGCACGAAGAGTTGAAAACCTTTTTGGGGTTATCGACTTTTTCTGTTTGCGTTTTTACGCCTTTAAAAGGGCTCTTTTTTTATTATGAAAACAGCATTAGATAGGGTTAGTTCTTGACATTGTTTTCTTTTTGCATTAACGTTCCTGATTCTTTCAAGTCAGTTGCGGTGATCCGGTGTACAACCATCATTCTTTGAAATTCTGTCGATTTTGATACGAAAGAGTGCGTGTAGTAGCCGGTAAAAATATTTGCATAGTCGAACAGTACTTGACAATGATTGATGTGTAGCCAAGCCTGATCTGATTCGCCGTGATTTGATTGGTACGTTGGGTTGGTTAATCAAGCAAACTCTAGTTAACAAAAGCGTCTCTTATTCCTCTTTTAGACCCATGCCTCGTTTTGCTACCTTTGCCGTGACAATTACTACCCTGTTGCCATTGATACAGGGTTTTACGAATCCCATCACTGTCAAAGGTTACAAACTGTTTGACCTTACGACAGGTGACGCATTTGGCGTTAAAGGGATCAATTACTACCCGCGCCCGAACGCAGGAGAGCTAGACACCAATAATGTCGACTTCTTCACCGACGACCACGAAGAGATCTGGCGTCCGGACATTGAGCATCTTGCGCAAGCTGGCGCTAACGTTGTGCGGTTATACGCCGTGGATCCATCGAAGTCCCACGACCTTTTCATGTGCGCATTGCGGGCCAAGGGCATGTACGCAATCATTGACCTCGGCGCCAATTGCGAAAACTGCTCCATCACATTGGACGAGTTTCCAACGTGCTACCCGATTGCTTTAAAAACTCGAGGAGAACTCATAATTTCGGAATTTGCACAGTATGACAATGTATTGGCATTTAGTGCAGGCAATGAAATCAATCATATTGTTGATGATGCGTGGACAAATGCGCCCTGTCAAAAGAAATTTATTCGCGATATGCGGGTTTTTCTGGGCTCTTGCAATAATTTTCGGGCGGTACCAGTGGGAGTGGTACTAGCAGACCCCGATACACCCAGTAATAATCGCGAGGTGAATGCCAAGTACTATAATTGCCGTACGGACGCCACAGATACGTATGAAAATGCCGAGTGGTACGGTCTGAATACGTATCAATACTGTGATGCCACCATCACGGAGCTTGCGTCGTCCGGGGGCTTTCAAAAGCTCTTAACGGATTTCACGTCTTATGACTTGACTATCCCGGTATTACTCTCCGAGTTTGGGTGTGTGAACCCTAGTTTCCCCACCATTGATGGCTTTGAAGCCCAACGGACGTGGCTTCAAGCCAAGTGGATGTTTGACTCGACGTTTCGTGATATATTTGCCGGAGGTCTTGTGTTTGAATACTCGACCGAAAGGGCAAATGCCCAAGACGAATCGCCGTACCCATTTACGAGTTACGGGGCGCAAAATTATGGGTTGGGTTACTTTTCACCCCGAAATTGCAATCATGAATCGATTCCGTGTGTCTATAACCCAATGCCAAATTTCGAAAATTTAGCCACTCAATATAATGCAACAGACGTTTCGAATGAGACCCAAAAAGACGACTTTCGACCTCTTCGTACGACGTTGCCGTCTTGCCCTGATGGCTTTGCTGCTCTTGCCGACGTCACGTGGGAAGCAGACAGTGTCGAAAGCTTGAGTTGCCCTTCGACGGTGCAACAGTACGAGTGCCCAGGCCAAAGAACGAACCAAGATTGGGTCACGTCTCCGGAGAATCAAGAGACGAAGGGCGGAGCAGGCACACGGGACAATGGTGGAGGCAACCCGAGTTCGAGCTCCGCCATGGTGCCGCTGTCAATTGGACTTAGTGCTATTTTGATAACTATGGCGAGCATTTTGATTGAAAAAGCTTGAAGGAAGAGTGCTCGAATTTGTAATGATATTCGGGGCGCATGTTTCAAATCAGAATAATTCAATTTTTGGGGGCTTTTTTTCTGTTTTTATTGTGAATGGGTCATAGACAATGGTAGGGGTAACTTTCGCCGCTCTATGGACAGCACACGTTTTATGTATTGGCAACGGTACACTAATTCTTTTGCGTTGACTACTACCCTCGCCCAACGTCGGCAGAATTGATAAGCCCAATCCTTCCTTGTTTTAAACTCATTTGAAACGACAACATTGACTATAAAGCAACAATAGATGTTGGAGTAAAAATGAATGTTACCGTGCTGGTCCATTTTTTGCATCCGGAAGGTGATTGTAATACAGTCCTCCCTCTGCTAACTTATAGACTTTTTATATTATTTTTAAAAGGTTATATGGTATTGGAGAACAGTAAGTTACAAGTTTGCGACCATAGAACGAGCACCGAGGCCCTAAGTAAGCGGAGGTTACGAGTTTTCGGGAGATAAGTTATCAGAGGGAGGACTGTATGATGCTTTTGGATGGTTTGCAATATAGACGATATTGTAGGGTCTGGGAAACTTGACCTTTTCTATACGATATTACCATGATTCAAGTCTCCTTAAGAAAGTGTAAACATGCACGACCTTGCAATAGCGCCATCTGTACCTTTCAAGAAAGTCTGAGTTAAATCTTTCATTCGCCTTACAACGTGCGACAAGAAAAATAATAGTTTTTTGTTGTGCTATTGTCAGATGAGCATATTCGCTATTAGGATTTGTGTTGTCCCAATCGCAAAATTTTATCGTTGTTGAATGTACTTTGCATTTGACTCCTTTAAAATAGAATGTTGACCGCTCAAAACCGGCTACGATTTTTTTTAATAGAACCACTCAAACATAAGCACACTAGTAGCGTGCAACACAGGTCATTCGTATATTTACTAGAGATTGTCATTGAGGAACATGCAAAGTTTACCCTAGCCTTAAAGCTAATTCAAGACTGTTGTCTCTATTTGATCTTTATCCTGCTAACACGCGTCAAGCTCACCACCCAGTATTCCAATTAACTAGGACTCAATTAACGTGTTTCGAATGCTGCATATCATCTTCAACGCTGACAGTATCTGGACCTGTTAGTAATGTAAGAGAGATAGGTCCTAACGTGTTCTAGGTGAAAAAGATTCTGTATCCATCTCTACCTTCTGTCGCTCTTGCTGCGCTAGCTAGCTGCGTTCTCTCTACACCAACCACTTTCTAGCGTCGCTTCCGACTCCTCAAACACCCCTTCGCTTCCACCAATGTGTCGCCTAACGCTACCGAAAAGACGAGTCGTTCCGTGTAAGCCAAAACTGCTAAATGGCTAGAAATGCAATTTCTGACACTCCTCCTCGTGAGTGCTAGGCAACGCATCTCGTTCGCGCGCAGCACCACAACATCGTTGTCGCTCGCGTGTTCCGGTTGCACTGCGCCACAAGCGTCGCTAGCGCACTTTCCTTGAGCGGCGCCGCTGTCGTCGTCGTTCGCTTGTCGCCATTTTAGCCGCGCCATCACTGTAGCGCGCTCTTCGTCTTCCCATAGCGCCATGGTTGTCGCTCCTGCCTTATCACTTGATCGCGCTATTTCCTCCGCTCGTGCACCGCGTCCTCTAGCTGCGGGTAGCCACTACGCCAGGCTCATCAAACCGCGCAACGTCGCCAGCTTAACAGCATCCATTGCTTTCGTCATTAAGTCTGCGGGCATCAGCTCGGAACGGACATGCTGCGCTCGAATGACGCCATGCTTCTTACGAATGTCAGAGGAATCTTGGTGGCCACATCTATTTAGATGGGTGGCCAACTGTATTCGCTCTTGCGAACAGTGTCAGCGCATTAAG